>NW_004798166.1:71219-72564 GCF_000002075.1 Aplysia californica
AAGACAAGACGACTGTCCCTCTGAACAGTGAGTTGGGCGTCACAGAAGAGAGACAGCGTCGGTGTCCGATTCTTACCGTGAGTCCCCAGAATGAGGTCAAACACTTCTTTTGAATCTCAAATTCTGTTGTTCACAACCGTTATTACGGTTGATGATAGAAGAATGAATTAGAAGAAAACTCTACACAATAGTTTTTTTTTAAATTCCAGTAAATGCATCTAATAAGAAAAAGGAAAAAACCTTCTATTGTTTTGTTTTTTGTTTTCGTTTTTGTTTTTTCTGAAATCACTGTTCACGCTCATATAATGATGTCTTGCATGTTGTGGCTATTTGCGAAATAATGTAATATTAAGTATGACTGAAATTGCTCAAGGTGTAAGGGCAGCTGCAACACAGCACAGACAACCGTGTGTTTGGTGAATAATATAACTATACACATACAGTGAGCGTGCGGTGGCAGAGCGGTTAGTCTCCGAAGCAGAAAGTTCTTGTTCGAGCCTGAGTTCGGAAGCGGTTTTTTTCGCTCCCTTCTGCCCACCCAGCAGTAATGGGTACATGTCTTCAAGTTGGGGAAGTAAAGGCGGCGAGGAAAGAAACTGGCCACCCTACCACAAAATGCCGAAGGCCCAGGACGTCGTCTCACTAACAAGGCAATCCCCAGTGTCCGGACCCGACAGGGGAACAACTTAACTTTTTTACACATACAGTCCAGGTAACTTTTCCTCAATGAAACTGTGTCACTCTACAGGAAATGTAATGTAAGAGCGAGAGGGAGAGTGGGAAGGGGCGTTCTACGGCAGAATGAAAACATAGAATTGAGACAGATTCATCAATATTATTTCCAGCAATAGATATTCAGAAAAGTGATAACAAAAATACCAAGATAAGCTTAACAAATGGCTAGCCCAGATAACAGAGTCCTATCTAACATTTTGGCTGTTTTGAGATACTATGACCATCAGATCAGAAATCAAAATATGCTTTGTTAGCCCTATTCAAAATCGTAACATTTTTCTGAGTCCTTATCAAAATATTCAAAGAAAAGCAGTCGAAAAGGCTTTGCATGTTGTGGAACTCAAATTTTTACGTCAAATTTCTCCCAACTAAGTACTGAGCAGATAGAATTGTATAACTCTAAGGTAGCGAAATACCGCTAACAATTAATACAAATAACACCAGCTCGGTACTTCGTAAAGAACGGAGATTTCCGCTACTCTTCGAGAATTTCCCATATTCTTCGTGGAATTTCTCCTGACCGGAAGGACAGGGACTCGTGTCTAAAGGAGCTCGTGTTTGAATTATGGCGCTGTTCATCGGCACGGAGGAAAGAGGAGAGTGTCCCGAG
>NW_004798166.1:80342-82745 GCF_000002075.1 Aplysia californica
GGCAACATCAGAACAAAACAAAATTAATTCTTTTCTTTAGAGAAACTCATTCCAGGCAATCGCTTCTTATCTGAACTGACTGGTCGCTGGACTGACAAGAGAGAATGAACTTGGAGGACCACATTTCCAGAAGAAAAAAACAAACTGAATACGTTGGTTGGAAAGAAAGTAGGAATTGAAATCACTATTGCTTGAAATTGTTCCGAGCCCGACGTTGTTCAATGGCAGGGAGATGCTTTAGTGGTTTTATTTTCTTTTCTTTTTTTATTATTATTCTTTAACTGTTTTATATGTATATTTTGGAGTGGGTGTGCGTCTGTGGGGGGAAGGGGAGGGGTGGATGAAGAGAGGAAAAAGGAAGTGGGGGATAGAGGAGGAATTGTTGTAAAAGGGGGGGGAGGGGGGCGGCGTCGATAGGGTAGGGATTGCTCAAGCTTGTCAGTGGGAGATGCCTCTGAACTGCTGTATCTGGAGACGATTAGAAAAGATTATTTTTTTGTGTAGCTTCTGTTTCACACAATTTTAATATAGATTAAAACCTAGTTTAACTTTAAGAGTACTCTGGCGCACACAAACGCACCCATATATAAATGTGCGCATGCACACACACACACACACACACACACACACACACACACACACACACACACACACACACACACACACATACATATATTTATTTATATATATATATGTATCATACACACACAACACATAAATACACAAAAACGCACATAGACACAGCTTTGGGACAGCTAATTCGATTGAGAGGGATACCACATACCAGCATAAAGACCGACATTCTCAATAGAGATTCTCCCACACGGGAATCAAACTTAGTTCTTCTACGTGTTAAGGCAATGGGCCTAAACCGTACACCACAGATGCTGATGGTTCTCTTTATTGATATGCTTTTTTTCAAGGGGGGGAGGGGGGGCGGTGAGTGGAGGGATAAAGCGGATTTATATTAATTTTCATCAGATCGCCTTTTCTAACCCTAACTCTCCGTATGTTAAATGTTTTGCTTGACAGTTTTTCTTTCCAAAATTGAAGAAGAACAAAAATGGCTCTTCAATGGGTAATTTTAAATGGTCAGCTCTCAGCAGTAGGGAAAATATCCGAGGTGGGTAGCAAAGACTAACAAGGAGTTGTTTGGGCTTTTGTTGTCTTAGCAATTCATTATATCGCCTGAAATAACCAACGTATTGTTCGATTGTTTTAAAGTATTTTACGGATACAGTCAATATTCTACGCATAGTTTGGCTTCCGTGTAGTTGTTTTTGGGTTTTTTTCATTGTTTGTTTTTGGTCTTGTTTGTGGTTTTGTTGTAGAGCTTATAGTTTGTGTCTCGTCCTTGGATGTCGCACAAAAGCTTGTTTTTTGGGTTTGGTTTTTTGTGGGGGTTTTATTTTTAAAGCTCAAAGAAAATAATATATGTATATTAGATAAAGGTTTAAAAGCACTTAGAGAGCTTGCTATTGAGCGGTAATTCCCCTTATACAAAAAATCAATGCTATTTATCAGTTTCGTTATTAATACATGATTCATCCCAAAACTGCTATGTTTTATTGTCCGATAAGAACTTTTTTGTCATGCTCAGACAGTATAATATAATATGTCTATAATATTGTCTACTTCCCTGTGTTTATTTCTTATCAAAAACGTCTGCTGAGGGTACGGTCTTCGTCGTTGTTGGGGGTGTTGGTATCGTTGCAGCTGTTGTTGAAAGGAATTGATGCTCTTGCACAAAAAAAAAGATGATTAAGTTGAGTTTTCTTTTTTCTTTGGTATCTCAATCTGCTATACCTTCTCAACGTCCACACACATAGCCTGTGGGAGGTTGGGGGGTGCTCTGGTGTGGCTTGCTCCTTCTTTCCTATCAAACATCTATCGTCCTTGTCTCTCCTCCTTCTTTTTGGTGTATTTTTAGTTTTAGTGGAGGTTTTTCGGTGCTCGAAAAAGGAGATTAGAGGCGTTACAAGACAGTAACAAACATAAAAAAGAAGAAGGGGAGATATGGACGATAGAAGTTTGGTAGGAAAGAAGAAGCAAACCACACCAGAGCACCCGCCAATCACCCACTTTGTTTTGTAGGTTACTCTCTTGTAACACATCTATTCTTCTGCACTTATATGACCTTATTGTGTTGCAGGTGCCGTGAAACTCTTACTAAAACTAAAAACACATATCATAATGACTTACTAGTATGCAGAACAAAATATTACTTTTATAAAATGGCATACTTAAATCAAGAGTATATCTTGAAGTTTCAAACTTTTTTTTTCAGAAAGAGAGAGGGGGGGAGGTTTAGGGGTGTAAAACATCAGATTCTGTTATTACAATTTCTATATAGCGAAATCGAAAAAAGACTAGGAACCTTCCCATTAAAAAAAAAATGTTTTA
>NW_004798166.1:82970-84741 GCF_000002075.1 Aplysia californica
AGGGGGGAGGGGGATGCAGGGGCAACCATTTCTTGTCACATCGGAACATCTATCATCTTCCGAGCTAAAAGTAGCCAACAATCTTCCGGAAGAGGCTTAACATCTAAAATCTAGTTATCCCCAAAGTGCTAAGAATAGCAGATTAGTACGTTACGTCGCAATGAGTCCACAAGCGGAAGGGTTTCTAAAGAACAACCCTGAAAGGCTTCACAAATTAAAGAGATGGCTCCGAAAACATGAGTGACGGAGATGACGAACCGGAAATGACGCCACAGTAGAACAGAAGAGTTCCATTGAGGGCCGAGAAGAAGTGCGTGTGTTCTGGCAGTGGTGGAGGGCGGAGGGAGGGTAAATGCTTTCACAGATAGGATTTTGCAGCTCTGATCCCAGGCGCGATCTGAGATTAATGACAATTTCTAGGGGAACCCGAATTACGCAGGACTTAAAAGAGAAATCACACTTTCATCTACCCCCTAGGCGTTACAGCTCAAATCAGAAAAACAGTACTGAAAAATTTAATTCCTTGCAACCCACACATCTTATTTTCAGAAATATTTTATTTTTATAGATCTGAAAATTGCCTTGTATTTAAGATTTTTTTGTACACTCCCCCCCCCCCCCCCAAAAAAAAAAAACCCACAAAAAATAACCCTCTCAAAAACAATGGAATTAATGCATAAACAAATAAACAGTAAAGCAGAATAGACATAAAAGGAAAAACCAAACAAAAAGAAACAAAATCAGAAGATGAAGTAACAAGGGGAATTGAGAAAAGACTAAGAACCTTCCAATTTTTAAAAAAAATGAAAGAAAGAAAGAAAGAGAAGACTCTTACCAAATGTTATTCAACCGACTGCATTCTCTCCCTGTATCAATGAAATTGCACCAGATGGATTCTAGCATGGTCTTTTGTGAGGTTTCATCAAGTGAAATAATGAAAGTCTTGAATATGCGTACTCTTGAAATATTTTCCCCACGTTGTTGAGTTTCTCGCAGTATTGTACAGGGTGGAATCCAAATTAAATGTTCATCATACAACTGTTTCGAGTTACAAAATGCCATTTCAATACTTTTATACGGCTTCTATTTTGTGTATATATCATGCTGGTTTGCTCTATTTTATTTTTTAAAGTAATAAGTGTTCCGATATAATGATTGTGAAGCGATGCACTGAAAACTAAATCCCACAGACACTGACATAAAACAATAATATCAAAAGTCTTTTAAGGACTTCCATTTTATTTCTTATTTTTTAAAAAGATATTTAGTAGCGCTTGAAGAGCCAGACAAAGCAATCATGATATAAGGTCGCATCTAAACGTTAAATCATAATTATGTTTTCCGCTTTCAGTGAAAATGTAATAAGGGAGGTTAAAATAATATAAATAAGCAATGAAAAAAATTTTTAAGTTGACAGTGCAGTCGGCCCGTGGAGCGTTAGGCGTACTTTTTAGTGATTGTGGTTTGATTCCCAAACGGGATAAGTGCCGGTACATCATCTCCACCCCACCCGCCTCACAAACATGCATACACACGAATACAAACACGCACAAACATACACATACACGCACATGTACAGACACACACAGACATACAGACACACAGACATACAAACATGCATACACACTAATACAAACACGCACACACATACACATATACGCACACGCACACACACATACACACACAGACAAACAGACACACATAAACACTAACACAAACACACACACACAAACATACAAACACACATAAACACTAACACAAACACACACAC
>NW_004798166.1:86265-92732 GCF_000002075.1 Aplysia californica
ACACACACACACACACACACACACACACACACACACACACACACACACACAAAGATACACACAGTAACGTAAACACTATCCTACCAAGACCTCTGAAAAAAGTACAAAAACACAGGCAAAGACACATCCCCAATTTCCGCGATCGCCAATGTTTTGTATCTTTCTCCACACAACTCTTTTATTTTGGATTTGGAGATCTATTTCCCGAAGTGCCCATGTTTTTGCTGTCATTTCGTGTTCCTTACAATAGATCGACAGTAGCAAGGCAACCCCACAACCCATTTCCTTGAAAGGCAGAGAATCGCAGGCTTTCAAAGTACCCCTTCAGCCCATCATGGCTCTGTGTATCTTGATCTGAGTTGACATCGATACTGACCGTTTAGCTTGGGACGACGAAGGTTAACTTCAGAACTCCATTCGGAGCTAACTTGATCTACTATGAGGTGTCCACTGTCAGTGATGCCGAACATGGGCTAGCTGTGACGTCATTCGCAAAGGAGGATCTCAACTGGGAAGCGGAGATTTGCAACGGATTTTAAATCTATTGGGAGCATCTTTACTTTACTTTACTTTTATCCGCCGCTTATACCCTTTTGGGTGTCGCGGGAAGAAAGAGACGTCTCTCTGCCACCAGGCGGAGAGCTTGGGTCGGGTGGATGCCGTGAGTTGTTAGTGTTTCCCTGACTCCATCTATCCAGGTCTTTCTCGGTCTCCCTCTAGACTTGTTGCCGTTGAATTTTTTTTTGTAGGCACGTTGTGCTGGGCGGTGTGCTTGTAATCGCATCAGATGTCCGAACCATTTGATTCTCTGGTGTTGGGTGTGATGCATTATATCATTTGTGTCTACCATTTCTCTGACTACTGAGTTTCTAATTTGGTCTCTCCTTGTCTTGTTTACTGCTTGTCTAAGACATCGCATTTTACATGTTGTAATTCTTTGCTCTAATGTCTTGTTCGTGGTCCAAGTTTGGCATTGATTGGTGTGTGTTGTGATGAATATGGTGTTGATCATTTTGAGCTTTGTTGTCATGGGGATGTTAGAATGGTTCAGTAGTGGAGCATCAAAGGAGTTAAAACTGCCAAGTGCAAAGGAAATTGCGCCGGCTTCTTTTTTTGTTGGTGTCGATTTTCTTTCAAGGCATTAAATGAGTATGGAATAATATAATTTAAGGTGTGTAATATTAAACCTCTGGCACTCTCCAAGTTTTTAGGCTGTTTATTATTGGGCTTCTTTTATTTCGTGTTTTTAAAAATTTACTATTAACTTTCCACTTTCCAAGTGTCATAATTCTTTTGGGTTAAAAAAAAATTGTAATCATAAATAAATGAATCTTGGTACTTGTAGCTCCCAGTTAAACCACGCAGAGGAAGAAATAGGATATTAATCAGGATTCGTGTATATTCAGCGTTTTCCTTTGCAATGCGATGCAACCAGAGGTCTGCGGGTGTGGGTGGTTGGCGGGTGCTCTGGTGTGGTCTGCTCCTTCTTTCCTGTCAAACATCTATCGTCCTTATCTCGCCTTCTTCTTTTTTATGTTTGTTACTCTCTTGTAACACCTATAATCTTTTGGCGCTCATATGACCTTATGCAGTTGCGAGCGCCGTAAAACCTGTACTAAAACAAACAAACAGGTCTGCGGGTTCTTGGGGTGGGTGGATGGGAGGTTGGGTTCGAGCCTCAGCTCGGTCCAGCGTTGTATCCGTGAGAAAGGAGGCACTTTACACGAATTTCCCATCTATTTTACCTCGGTCCTTTCGGAGATGTACGTCAAACTTGGAGGTCCCGCACCTAATAATGTTAATAGAGGCGTTAAGCTTATACGGCACTGTACAATTTCACCATTCTCAAGCCTAGGTGCTATGGTGCAGGAATTGTTTCAATAAATTTTACCGGAGTCGGTGGTGTTGAGGTCAGGCGCTTCACCATGGCACGCAGGACGCCCGAGTAGGATTCCAGCGTGGGGAAATTATATATTTTCTATTTTCTGCTGCGATGTTGTGTTCTTCTCAGTCAGGTCCATTTTGTTGTGGGTCTTTTTGCTTTGTTTATTATTGTTTATTTTCATAGGGTGGAGGGGTGCATCTCTTTACCTCGCATGTTTGTGTGTTTATGCTGTCAAAATAGTGAAAATCGAAAAAAAATGTTTTTGAAATAACGAATTCAGCCATGGACAACTGCTGTTCTTGCGTTCTTCCTCTTAAGCGAGCCATCGCTGTACAAATGTAATTTTTCCAAACAAAACAAACAACAGGGAAACACTAGCGCGCATGTCATTACGCAACGCCTGAGGAAAAAGAGCGACAGGGGGTGCCGGGGCGTTTATCTTGATTGCTGTTTAAATAAAGATTATTCTAAAACGTTCGGCCAAACAATTCCCAGTTTTGGCCAACACTTTAAGCGTCCCCAACACCTCTGCCTCTCTGCCAGACTCCAAGGTGTCTTTTCCTCCTGGTATCTGTCTGGGTCTCCTTCTATCACTTTGCACTTTAATTTCCGTTCGGGGCTTTTTAACCTTTAAAATGTATTCTACGACTGTCTGGAAATTTAGCTGAGACGCTTAAACGATGCTCAAAAAGTGGACGGTAAAAGCTTTGTATAAGTATTTCTCATTCGGTTCACAGGACGCGAGTGCGCAAGTGTATTAGCTTTCTGCCTTTATTGTAATATTGTGACACTTCGTTCACTGTTTCGTTTTCACGATAAACATTTTTTTTGACTTGCAAGGTGTTCAGAATGTTTTTGTTATTATAACTGATGCTGTTGTTGTTGCTGCTGCTATGGGTATTGATGACGTTTTTACTGTGGGTACTGTTTGTTTATTATCACACTAGACTTCAATCTCACACTATCATTATGATTTACCTTTATTATTAATTTATTCTGTGCTTCAATGTCATGCAAAGCTGGCATTGGCAGTGAAATTGTTTGGATTTTTGGAGTAAGGCTAAACAGAAGTAAGCTCGACTCCCCCTAGAGAATGTTTGTTTTATAAGAAAATACCTTTTTCATTCTTCTTTGGGGTTTTTTTTGTAAGTGTGTTTGGCGCTCGTAACTGTATAAGGTATGAGACACATTAACCATGTTTATTTTTGTAAAATTAAGTTTTGAATTTTTGCCCGGACGGCAACCGAAGCGTTCTATTATCGATTTTGGATCACTAAGGGATCTTTAAGGAGCACAATTTACATACGGGACCTCCGAGGTTTTGCACCCTTATCCGGGAAGTCTAGGTGTTATATTTTACTTACCTTAAGATTATGGGTGTGCGTTATAACCTTCTTCTTTCTCGCAGACTGCATTATATACCTATTCAGCCTTGGTCGACTTGCCTGGGCAGGGTTGGAAGCAGCCTGCTTCCACAAAAAAATGTGTCTATGGGGAACGTAAAACATAATATGCAATACTCATAAAAATAATAATGTGGCCGCTTTTAAGCACAAGGGAGCTATCCCGATAAAAGCTTTTTTGAAAAACTCGAAGGTAACATTTTTGGACCGTTGTACAGTTTCTTTAAAAGACTAGGAACGTTTTCTCTATAGCAAACAAATGTACACACCTACCAATGAAACCAACCTTCTCCTACAGATACGACAATACCCACTTTTGGTGTAGGTCAATATTTCTGGAAACCCCCGAAATCTGGGTTAGTCTGCTTGTCCTTAAAAGCGACCATGAGAAAACTCTCTTTGTCTTTTAAAGAAACTGAACAAAGAGCAAAAACTTTACCATAGATTTTCTCAAAACAGCATTTTTCGGGATAGCCCCCTTGTGCTTAAAAGCGACCATAATATGTCAACTGGAGCATGAAAGAACAAATTGATGATAATGCTACAGTCATCAGAGCCGTTGGAGAGGACCACCACCTGTCCAAGAGAAAAAAGTGGACGTCTAAGACAACGTAAAGTCATCGTAACGTACAGGGATATCCAAAAATAACTTTACACAATTTTTGTGTAAATATTTTCCTCCACACTGAAGCTTTCGTCTTCAAATTTGAAATCAATGTTCCTCATTTAAAAGGAATTTGACTGATATTCATTTGATATGATTCCACTAAATAATTATGGAGTATAATGCGCTTTAAAAAACAACCCATTTTTTGCTGTTGTCCTCTTTTATTACACTACGTACCAGTACGCATTACCACAAAATGTCGTCAAAAAGCCAGGGGTGAGGAGGAGGGTGGGAGACGGTCGTGTGTCTTGGACAGTGGCCGTTAGAGCAGTTGTGACTTTTTTTTCTCAAATACGTGACCAGCGGGTTATAAAAGCTAAACATCAAAAATAACAATACGTTATTTCCGAGGAAGGGTTTCTCTGTTCTGCACTCTCTGACCCCGTCTCCACTCTCATGGGGAGTTGATAGAGTGCTCAATAAACCTGCCGGATCACGAAATTCAAGCATTTAGATCTTTGCTTTTAATGACAGCGGAAAGTAAAGACAGAAAGGACACAGAGTCAAAAAAATCTTATTTTCGTGCACAATGAATTTATATTGTTATTTTGATGGGCATCTTTTATAACAATGTATTTTAAAAACCCAAAATAAAACAGAAGAAAACGTGAAATTTGTTTGCTAGAAAGGAATTGTCACTGAAAAAAAAGCCAAATCGTTAGCAAGATGTTGAAATGTATGAAGCCAAGAAAGCACACGTTTACAGGAGAGAGGGAAAAACGGTTTCAATCTTTCAAAGGTTTTAACTATGTTATGAACTTTGTCTTTTTTAAAAATTATAATTATGGATTACGAAAAAAAAATTTATTGGGCACTTGCAACCGATACCACCAATTAAGAAACTGCAGGGTTTTGTTATTTTTATTAAAACTGTTGGGCTTATATGTAGTACATCTGAACAGATGACCGACGAAGAGCATCTTTCAAACCAAAAACAACAAAACAGCAATTAAAAAAGTTATACAAACGTCAATAACAGATGGCTTTTAAGCACAAGGGAGCTATCCCGAAAAATTATGTTTTGAGAAAATCGAAGGTAAAGTGTTGGCCCCTTGTTCAGTTTCTTTAAAAGACAAGGAGGGTTTTCTCTATAGCTAAACAATTATACACACCAATGAAACCAAACTTCTCCTATAGGTAGGGCCATGCCCACTTTTGGTGTTGGTCAAGATAATATCTGGAAACCCCTGAATCTGAGTTAGCCCGCTTGACCTTAAAAGCGACCAACAGAAACTATAATTCCGATAACAACAAGAAGAGAAACAACATACACTGATTACGGGGGCTCTCGTGGCCTTGCCGTTAAGGTGTTCACCTCTCATTCAATTGGTCCCAAGTTCGGACCCGGATAGCGACGGAAACTTTTCCTCTCTAAAATTGTATCTTTTTACCTCCTTTCCTGCTCTCTAGCAATGTTCTGTCGTCTGCTTTTGACTTCACTTTTTGCCCCGATCCTCTCACCTCCTTTGCCCTCTCCTCTGGGCTCCTGACTCTTTCTGCAGCCTGTGTTCTGCTACTCCCTGGCTCCTTCTTACTGTTGCCTTTCAGCCACACCCCTGATCTTTTGGTAGGAAATATCTTACTTTTGGTTGTTGTTGTTTTATTGTTTATTTTGTTGTTGTTGTTGTTTTGTTGTTTTTGTTTTGTTTTGTTTGGGGGGGGAGGGAGAGAGGGGAACAAGTGCAATCCGTGTCATCATACCGACCTCTGTGATTTTTATCGGTTAAGCGCTTGGCCATTGCAGGCTGTTGATTCCCGAGTGAGCAGAATTGTTCTCGAATATCTCGGTCTTTCTGCATGGATGTTGCATCTCTCTCAGCCCAAGTTCATCAACACAGACATTCAAAGTCTAAGACCGCCTCCTAAGTAATCCAAATTATGTCGAAGGGGGAGAGGGAGGGGTGCGTTAAATCGCCTATAATATGTGTCACGACACGGTGTATAATAAAGGGAGGGCCTATAATAATTTTATTTTTTTTTAAATCGGAAGTATTGAACCGTTTTTGTTTTTTCTTCTTCAGAGCGTATTTACCACGCACGAGGCAAGTCAAACTTTTCGAAGTGAATCTCTGATCACTACTCCTCTAACTGTCCTATGGAAGTCTACGCTGCAATAATAAAACTGCCCCAAGTGCACGCGACGAAAGTGTTCGGGTCTTTTAGAGTCTAGAGCGTCACTAGCAAATAGATAGATGAAAAAATAGGGTTCGAAGAAGAAGAACAAAACTATAGTTGAACAGAACAAGCGAGACACCCTAATGCTGCCAAGCATCTTAGCCGTGCTCAGGACAAGTGTGTCTTTTTAAAATCGGAAGCTTTGAATCATTTCTTTTCTTCTTCGGAGCGTATTTACCACGAGGTAAGACAAAATTTTCGAAGTGAATCTCTGAACACTACTCCACTAACTGTCCTATGAAAATCTGCGCTGCCAATCAGAACCTCCGACCTTATACAGTTGCCTGCGCCTTAAAACCCCATACTAAACTAAACTTAAAAGTCAGAACCCCCCCCC
>NW_004798166.1:93899-96399 GCF_000002075.1 Aplysia californica
CTCCCCCCCTTTTCTCTCTGTCTCTTTGTCTCTCCTTCTCTCTCTTTCTCTCTTCCACAACCCGTTGGAACCCCCCCCCCCACGGGGGGCTCACAACATACCTAACCCCCAGAACCGACTTTATCAGCCTGCATTCATTACTCCCACCTTACGCACAACCCTCAAACCCCCCAACTCCCCGTCATAGGCTTTCAACCCCCATCCCCGCCCCTCTCTTTTTTTAGCCCCTTTTCATTCCATTTATGTCGCCAAGACCTAGGTCAACTGTTTTCTCTAGTAAAAAGCAAAGAATTTTTTTTTTCAAAAAGAAACGTAACAATAAAAAAAATGTAATTCCACTGCTATTGCAAAAAGTCTACTGCTTCGTCTCAATCACATCTGAACCCATCAGCATCTTTGGTATGGTGGTCAGGCGCTTTGCCGTCGCACGCATTAGACGTGAGTTCCATTCTCGTGAGGACAGAATTATCATCGAGTATTTCGGTCTGTCGGCTGGGTAGAGACGGGCGGGAAGCGCTTTTTCCTTCCCGAGCGAAAAGACCGAGAAGCTGACCTACTTCTCGCCAGGACCGGTCCCGAGAACGGGAAATATTTCCCGTCTCGTGTCTCGAGAAATACTTCTCGTCTCGTGACCAATTTCTCTTCTCGCCCCGCAGTTCGAGCCACTCGTTCAGCGAGAAGGCCGGCCATGGCCGAGATTTCTCTTCTCGCCCCACAGAACGAGCAGCTCGTTTAGCGAGAAGACCGATCGTGGCGTTGATCTAAACTTAGAAACTAGGCTTGCCTTGTTGCGCAGGCGCAGGCAGTGAAGGAAGGTAGGGAGACTTAGGCCTAGGCCCTGATCAACTCCCCACTCGCCTCGTCTCGCCAACCTCTCCCCTCCCTTTCAGTTTCACACACAGGACGGCACGGTGATGGGTGGCACTGTCTGCGTTGTCATTTCTCGCCTCTCACTCTCTCACTCTCGTTACTGTTACTCGTTGTGTCAAGCCAACGAGCAAAATCACGTCTCGGTACCGAGCAGTAGTTTAGTGCCTGGGAAGTGACGTGAAGGGTGTTACCCTCGAGAAACGGGTACTCGGCTCTTCTCGTGCCCGCCCCTACTGCTGGGAAGTTGTCGTATCCCTCTCGGCGCTGGTCGGCCCTGACAGTCAATGTGAAAGCAGCCTGCCCCCTAAATAATCTAATCGTATCGATTGGGACGTAAAATATCTACAGTTTAAGTGACATGTTATTCTTCTACACTCACTTTCTGCACATCTTTTTGTTATGTTTTGTATCGTTTTGTTTTTGGTTCTTTTTTGTTCGTTTTCGGTTGTTTTTTTATATTTTATTTGCAGTATTTTTTTTTTAAATACTTGACCTGACCTATGGCTTCCTAGTTCCCCCTGTGATGTAAGCCTACTCGTGGTAAGTATTTAAATGCCAATTATACGGTCCATTAACTAGTTCTGCTCAAGTGTTTAAAATAGTTCGTTATACTATACAACGGTTACTTTTTTCTCTCATAGATTTGCTTTCATCTTTGATGTTTTTTTGTTTTTTTATGGCTATTTTCTCCGTGTTTACGGACCAATCTTTCTATTAGTTCCAAATTTGAATGTGGTTTCTGTCACTCCAACTCTACCTCGCAGTGTGGGTGGTTTGCGGGGGCTCTAGTGTGGTTTGCTTCTTCTTTCCTATCAAACATCTATCATTCTTATCTCCCCTCCTTATTTTTTATATTTTTGGGGGGTTTGCTACTCTGTTGTAACACCTCGAATCTTCGGCACTTATATGACCTTATTGTGTTGCAAGTACCGTAAAACAATTACCAAAACTTAAACTACCTCGCTGTGTAAGTGTAACGTTACATGCGTTGGATGTGTGAGCATAAACATGTTTATGTGACGTTACGTACTGAATGTACGTGTCAGCATTCGTATGTTTATTATTATAACGTTACACACTTTGGTTTCGTGTGGGAATATTAAATAAACAATTGACGAATCGGGAGTGGGCTTCCTTAAACCTTCTTTGTCGAAAAGTGCCAAATCAAACTATCTCATGTTTCGCATCATAGGGGGCTCTCGTGGCCTAGAGGTTAAGGTGTTGGCCTCTCATTCAAAGTTCCCGGGTTCGATTCCGGGTAGCGACCAAAAAATTTTCTTCTCTAAAATTGTCTCCTTTCACATCCTTTCATGATCTCTAACAATGTTCTGTTGTCTGCTTTCATTTCCACTTTCTGCCCCCACCCCCTCACCTCCTTTGCCCCCTCCTCTGGGCTCCTGACTCTTTCTGCAGCTTTTCTACTGCTACTCCTTGGCTCCTCCTAACTGCTGTCTTTCTGCCACACCCCTGATCTTCTGGTAGGAAAGATCTACACCTAGCCTTCTCGGACAAGGGCGAAAAATCTCGGAGGGCCCGTGTGCAAGTTGCGCACGTTAAAGATCCCTTGGTGGTCTAAAATCAATAAGAGTAGGCTTCGGCCGCCACCCGTGCAAAATTCAAAATTTCCTAC
>NW_004798166.1:102230-103537 GCF_000002075.1 Aplysia californica
CATTTGATTGGATTCCTCAAGGCTCGTGACTTTAAACCCCCTGCTGCTTCCACTCGTTTACCCCAGGGCTTGGTGACTGGAGCTGAGCGTTTTAGCCATATTTTGTCACGACGTGGTAGAATCAGGCGCTCGTCAATTTCGGGGCAGAATATTAGCGACCGTACCTGCTTCGGCTAGATCTACAACCAAGGGGTTAGGCCTATACAGTGTGTTGTAAAGTCCTTGGGTACAACCAGGTACAGTGAGTCACTTTAGTTCAGAGTACTTAAATCCTGTTTATTTGCCATGCTTTTGATAGAAAAAAATGTCCACTTGACATAAATACAAGTCAAGATATTGGCAATTGAAGGAGGTGGGGGGTCGCCTGGCTTCAAAGATAAATTTAGCGAGAAAATGGACGCCAAAGTATCGTTATTTCCCTAGCTTGAGAGTCTGTGGAAAGTAAAAATGTACATCTTTTATGTAAAATCAACACAGAAGTGTGTTCTTTAATGGGCACAAAAGGCATTAATCCCCCCCCCAAAAAAAAATTAATTAAAAATCGATAAAATTCTCCAAAGCTGTGAAAGAAATGCCAGTTTCTTCCCTTTCATTATTTTGACGACCGCCTGATTTCACCACACTGCCTCACACAATATATTATTTGAAGAAATGAAAACAGAAGGTAATGAGCTTTTCTGGTTACTGTGCTTGCCTGAACCTATACGTGGTTGTACTGTACATAGTGAGGACTCGCTCACTCTTTGGTACAAAAGAGGGCTGCGAGTTGGAAGTGTTGTCTTTTGGAGTCTGAGGGATAGAGGCTACACAAATACATAAGCATAAACAAACAAATGCACGCACACACACAAACAGATACACTCACGTACTCCCAAATACACACACACTCACACATACACACACAAACGATTGAGCACAGTTAGAGAGAGCGAGATTAAGAGAGATGCACACACATGCACATACACACATACACACATACACACATACACTCGCACACACGCATACACACAAACACACGAATATACACACACGCGCACATACGAGGCACATGCAGAGACAGAGAGAGAGAGAGAGAGAAAGAGAGAGAGAGAGGGGGGGAGGGAAAGATGGGGAAGAGAGAGAAGGGAGAAGAAAAATAGTAGGGCGTTGAAAAACAAGATAGCCAAAAGTAGAGGGAGAATAGATAAGGAACAAGGTAACGAGAAAACGAGGAAGATAACGGACAAACATACTCAGTGGATCGCAGACAGACAAACAGAGAGCAAAGAAAACGTGCGCAAGAAAGATGAAAGGCAAAGAGAGAGAGA
>NW_004798166.1:103637-119763 GCF_000002075.1 Aplysia californica
CCTGAACCTATACGTGGTTGTACTGTACATGGTGAGGACTCGCTCACTCTTTGGTACAAAAGAGGGCTGCGAGTTGGAAGTATTGTCTTTTGGAGTCTGAGGGATAGAGGCTACACAAGTACATACGCATAAACAAACAAATGCACGCGCACACACAAACAGATACACTCACGTACTCCCAAATACACACACACATACACACACACACACATACGATTGAGCACAGTTAGAGAGAGCGAGATTAAGAGAGATGCACACACATGCACATACACACATACACACATACACACATACACTCGCACACACGCATACACAAAAAAACACACGAATATACACACACGTGCACATACGAGGCACATGCAGAGACAGACAGAGAGAGAGAGAGAGAGAGAGGGGGGGGGGAGCGAAAGAAGGAAAGAGAGAGAGAGAGAGAGAGAGAGAGAGAGAGAGAGAGAGAGAGAGAGAGAGAGAGAGAAAGAAGACTAATTTTACACACCTTTCAATTGATTGTACTTCTCATTTTGTTAATTTACACCTGGAAGTTCAATCATATAAACAAAGATTCCATGGGTTAATCGAAAATAAAATTAAAACTAGAGTCATCATCCTGAAAAAAAAAGAAAATTCAGATCCAGAGACTTCCGGTTTCTTTCCTTTACGTTTAAAATCTTTTAAGTTCATTACCTTCTACATTTGAAATATTAATACATTAGGTTATTTAAGACAGATTTCATTACAATTTTATGTATTTTTTTAGTTTCACGGTGGTGATTCAATACAAGAATTTATGACTAGGACTTCGCCATATTTTCTCTTGTAGAGATAATCCTCAACTGTAGGCAACATGCAGGTAGATTCAATGAATAATTACTTGCTGTATCGTATACTACCTCTTTCAGCTTTTCGGTGTATGCTTTATTTGTGTTTTGTACACACACACACACACACACACACACACACACACACACACACACACACACACACACACACACACACACACACACACACACACACACACACACATACACACACACACTCACTCACTCTCACACATGTAATAATATATTTTATAAAATTTTAATATGCAATATATTATAATACATACATAATATAATTATAATTATATTATTATACATATGATATAATAATGTTATCATTTTACATACTATGTATGTTTAATATATTATTTATGTATATATACGATATATATATATATATATATATATATATATCTATCTATCTATCTATCTATCTATCTATCTATCTATATATATATATTTATATTTATATATATATATATATATGTATATATATATATATAAAGAGAGAGAGAGAGAGAGAGAGAGAGAGAGAGAGAGAGATATGTATAAATATATCATTATTATTACATCATTATATTTTACATAGTGAGGCAGCGTGGTGGAATCAGGCTCTCGTCAAATTTTGGGCATGTAGAGTTATTAGTATCATCGTATTGCTTGTTCACTTTTCTTTAGTTGGATGAAAAAAATATCCATTTATCTTGAATACAAGTCGAGATATTTGCAATTGAAGGAGGTGGGGGTCACCTGTTTTCAGAGGTAAAATTAGTGAGAAAATGGCCTTAGCTTAAGAGTCCGTGGTACAGAAAAATTTAATTATTTTGTACCTTTAATCATCGTTTTTAAGAAAAATGTACACAGAAATGAGTTCTTTACTGGGCATGAAAGGTGTACAGCCAAAAAACAAAAATTTTATAAAAATTCACAAAGCTGCGGAAAAATGCAAGTTTCTTCACTTTGATCATTTTTGACGAGAGCCTGATTCCACCACGCTGCCTCTCAAATATGTGTATAATATAATATATGAATATGTGTGTGCGTGGGTGTGTATGTGTGTGTGTGTGTGTGTGTGTGTGTGTGTGTGTGTGTGTGTGTGTGTGTATGTGTGTGTGTGTTTGTGTTTAAAAATTAAGCCTTTTTTATAACCTATGCCGCACTTTTTGACACCTATCCACCGAAGAAATGACCTTTGTTTTTGGCTGTTGCATCATTTTTTACTCTTCCTCACTGCCGATTATGAGTATCAAAATAGCTCTTATAAAACTCTATGTGACATCAGGGCTACAGCAGACATTGAGTGCGTGACATTACACTTCGGGCGTTTCATTAGCAGGGCGATACCTTTCTGTATTGCGTTTTCTTGCAAATAGACAAACAGTGTGCCCTCCATCATTTGCTTTTAGTGAGAGTTGAGAGCACGGCTGTTACCCTGTCAGTCCATTGCCTTGATCTACTCCTCATTCACCTCTGTATATAACAAGACTGCTTTCGGGGGATGGTGTGGTGTATTGACATTTTCGAGCGTGTGCACCACTCATTCAACATTTTTCATGATTACCGAAGTCGCCGATCGATTTTTGCTTATGTATTATGCGCCCGGCTTTAATTTAGCTCTGGATACCAGACGTTTAGATCTAGCTGATAGTTTGGGTTTGCTTTCCTTTTTGACCAGTCGTCGGTTCGAACCAAAATGATTACGGGTTTGTTTTTTGTTTTTTGTTCTTTTGTTTTTTTACCCTGACGGATATAAGTTATCTGTTTATTCGCCGCAGTGTGTAAACGTGGGTTGGTTTATTTTATTAAGGCCAAGCATGCATAATTGTTTGTTGTTGCATCTTTTAATCTGTTTCTACATCTTTTCCGCTTTCTGTCTGTCTGTCTGTCTGTCTGTCTGTCTGTCTGTCTGTCTGTCTGTCTCTCTATCTATTTATCTATCTATCTATCTATCTATCTATCTAGTTTTCTATCTATCTATCTATCTATCTATCTATCTATCTATCTATCTATCTATCTATCTATCTATCTATCTATCTATCTATCCATAAATATGTCTATCTATTTATCACTCTCACCCAGTCTTTCTCTATATTTATCTTTCTTTATCTACCTCTTTCAGTATTTATCTATCTATCTATCTATCTATCTATCTATCTATCTATCTATCTATCTATCTATATATCTATCTATCTGTCTATCTATCTATCTATCGATCCATCCATCTATCCATTATTCCATCCATCCATCCATCCATCCATCCACCCATCCATCCATACATCTATCCATCCATCCATCCATCCATCCATCCATCCATCCATCCATCCATCCATCCAATATGTTTAAATTGGTGCCTTTGATTGGGTTAATTGTTAGGCTGTTTTTCTCCGAACTGACGAAACATCTTAAATCAACGTTCCGTCTTTCCGCTTGAACGTTACCTCCCACCTCATCCTTGTTGGCCGTGACAAGCGGTGTCAAAGCAGTCTTCTTTCAGAAACACAGAAATCATATCTCTCGCGACGCACTTCGATCGAAACTTACAATAATTCTCTTATTTATTCAATTTTCTTTTATTGATTTATATATACATGTATGTATCTTGATACATATTATATATTCATTTTGATCCTTATTTGATTTTGGTGGCTTTCTTTATTGAATGTCAGGCATATGTGTTTCTATTCATTCATTTATTTATTTTTCTTATTTTTGTGTGTTTGTTTGAGGGGGTGGTTTTGGATTTCATTTACTCGTTATTAAATGTAATACAGGAGAAGTTGATTATTTGTTGTTATTTTTTTCCACTCATATTCAATCTTCGGTCATGTATCCTTTTCAGAACATCAATAATAATATTAAACCCGAAACCATGAAAGCAGCGAGACTCGTCCTTCAACTTAACACTCATATCTCATTACATCGAACAACGATAAAACTCCGACTTATCTTATCAAATGTCAGCCATTGAAGGGTGAAAGTCACGAACCGGGAACGTCATATCCAGCTGGATGCACATAAAAATCGTCTTTGTATTTATACCAAAGTAATATAATATAAAGAATTAATTACATGAGTTATGGTGGTCGATCATGATTTGTGAGGCGTGCTAACAAAGTACATGAGTTACTTCTCGTAATCCGTGAATGGAGATATCAGTCAAAAATCTACACAAAAGTCATATTTGTAGATTTTAAACCAATGTCGTTCTCTTCAAGTTTAACATGTCTTTTATGATTTCATACTAATAAATGGGGGCTCTCGTGGCCTAGAGGTTAAGGTGTTGGCCTCTCATTCAAAAGGTCCTGGGTTCGAATCCGGGTAGCGACCGAAACATTTTCTTCTCTAAATTTGTCTCCTTTCACCTCGTCTGCTCTCTAGCAATGTTCTGTCGTCTGCTTTCGTCTCCTCTTTCTGCCCCCACCTCATCCCCTCCTTTGCCCCTTCCTCTGGGCTCCTGATTCTTTCTGCAGCCTTTCTACTGCTACTCCTTCGCTTCTTCTTACTGCTGTCTTTCAGCCACACGCCTGATCTTCTGGTAGGAAAGATCTACACCTAGCCTTCTCGGACAAGGGCGAAAAATCTCGGAGGGCCCGTGTGCAAGTTGCGCACGTTGAAAATCGATAAGAGTAGGCTTCGGCCGCCACCCGGGCAAAAATCAAAATGTCCTACCAACTGAAAATATTAGGTGTGTCCTGCGCGCTCATATGACCTTATGCAGTTGCGAGCGCCATAAAACACTTTACAAAAACAAACGATACTAATACATTGTAAAAATTCAGCTTATTAATTGAAATGTTTCTGTTTCCATCGGGCTAAAATCTGAGAAGTAACTCATTTTGTCAGCTACGAGAGAAATTGCTAAGTTGTAATTACGAGTTTCAACAAGTGATTTTCACTGGGAATTTCACAAGTTGGATAAATCATGATCTTCCACCATTGCAAATGTAATAATGTTAATGCCATACTGATAACAGCTGGCATAAAAGATAATAAGGACGAAGAAAGTTAAGTGGTCATGTGGCCTCTTTCAAGAGTCTCAAATGAAAACATTTTCAAGCCCATCAGAGTCAGACTATTCACTGATGATTCAGAGTGAAGATTGGAAAAAAATCATCTGGATTAAGTTCCTCTTCTTTTAGCCACACTAATTACATAGGCCTGTTATGCTATCCGTGTGTCCCCGTCTGCGAAATAAATCCCAAACATAACAATGATAACGTAAAATAGGTAAACCAGGCAATTTATTCTTTTGTGCCATTAAAATAAGGATGACTTTGACTTTAAACTTCGCAACAAAAACAAACCAAAGGCTAGGGGTAGGAGTCGTTTACAGGCGTAAAGTGTGGTAAAAAATTCATGGCTCAACTTATTTTCAAATATTTCCTAAACAGTCAAACACAGACTCCAGCTTTTGCGCAATGATTTGTATCATTTTATCTCAAAAGATCAATATTTTTGTAAACACCTGTTAGGTGCATTCTAAAAAATGTAGTTATAAACACTAATTTAAAAAATCCAAGTAGGTGGTTTCTACAGATTTTTAAAAGTTTACAGCAGGGGCACATTTTTTAGCACATTTTTCACCAAAAGTTCTCTAAACATGCGTTCAATAACGATAGTGTCATGATTGGGGGCAAAAGACGGATTTGTTTTTAAAAGCTCCCTAAACATGCGTTCAATAACGATAGTGTCATGATTGGGGTCAAAAGACGGATTTGTTTTTTTAAAAGCTTTTAATTAACTTTTAAAAACAAATTCGTCTTTTGCCCCCAATCATGACACTATCGTTATTGAACGCATGTTTAGAGAACTTTTGGTGTAAAAATGTGCTCACTATAAAACAAATTTCTTATAACAAGTTTTGGCTAAAAAAAGTGTCACTAATGAGCAGTGTGACGTAGCCCATATTATGCGTATATAAAATGAATGTGTGTGAGAAGCGGGAAGGGATGTGAACAGTCCCATTTTCCACGTAGCGGAGATTTATAGTATTTTAGCTAAATTTATGAAGAAAAGTTTTTAAATCTATCCTCAATCGTTGTGGACAGACATGTTTAAGTTAAGACAAATTGATACAAACTGCTGTGCAAGGTATAGATGACATTGATTCTTCCGTTTAATATTTGAGGATACGGATAAGTTGCGCCACGAATATGTCACCGCACTATAGACTTGTGCATTGCCTTAGGATCCTTCATCGCACCCTGGCGTAATACTTGTACAATCTGGTGCGCACCATTTGACTCAATTTGGAATCAACAACTCAATGTATAGAATTAATTTTTGTATCAATTGTCGCCGCTTGCATCTTGGTCAACCATACCGGGTTTTTAACTTTTTAATTTTTAAATATTTTTTGGGTTGTTGCTGGGTTTTTTTTTTATTTTGTTTTGTGTTGTTGGTTTTTCGGGTTGGTATTTTTAATTTTTTTTTTTTTTTTTTTTTTTTTTTTGGGGGGGGGGGGCGAAGCAGCAAAAGTAGAACGCTCCTACAACGATTGAATTTTGAAATGGAATATCCCAGAAAATGGTTTTATGTGCTCGCTGAGCATCAGTTATTGTATCCAGCAAAAGACGTAAAACATCCATTACACCAACTGTTACCCCGATACTGTATATCAAAGGCGCTCTTCTACAGCATAGAATCTAGAACATTCATCCTCTAGAGACTTCATTTGTATGCCGACTATACCGTAAAACAACAACTATTTTCATGATTCACAGTTTTTACCTCATAAATCGTGCGTTGTAGTTTTTAATACCGTATCCGTTTCTTATTTTGTTCTACTTGAGCAACCAGCCCACCTACACAATACGCATAACACAATAGAATTTTGCTGAAAGTTGTCCCACATTGTAGTCATCTCTTCTGTGCTACTATTGCCAATGACGATAACAACACCCATTGCTCTGAACAGAAAAAAATTAAAAGGCGTCGGTGGCCTAGTGGTTAGGCTCTCGGACTCGCAACCGTAAGGTCGTGGGTTCGAATCCCGTCAAGGGCCCGACGTTGTGTCCTTGGGAAAGGCACTTTACACGAATTTTCCTCACTTCACCCAGGTGGGAATGGGTACCCGGCTATAGACAGCGAAAGATCTTGTCAGTTTGTTAGTGTTTGAGCGCTTAATCGGCTGCTTGCACTGTATGCTTCCCGGGAAGCTGAGAATGTTTCGGAGAGTTCTATGGTCTGCTGGGGTAATAATATAGTGTAAAGCACATAGAGCCTGCTGCTGAGCGGGGATATGCGCTATACAAATGCTATCTATTATTATTATTATGATTATTATGATTATTATTATTATTATTATTATTATTATTATTATTATTATTATTATTATTATTATTGTTATTATTATCATTATGAAAAGCTCTCGTCAAGGACATTGCTGCCATAATAATCCTACCTAACCGAATTCGTTGATTTCTCAGTTGAAAAAAGGGGGTGTAATGTTTTTTGTTTGTAAAAGGGGGAAGGTGGGGGGGGGGGGGGGGGGGGCTAAAGTGCAACTCTTTTACTGGTTTCTTTTCTTTTCTTTATTTGACATTCGACAAAACCTTGAATAATAATAATTATCAATAGACTTTTTTAATCCCTACTGTCGAAACGCTGACTGGCAATCTATTCATTTTGCATGTCCTAACATGTTTTTAAAAAGTAATTTTCATGTTCAGTAATCTTTAATGAATTTATCGATTCTTGTGGTAAAATTTCATTTCCCCTTTGATTCTACATTTCTGGGGCTTTAGTGGGCTTTTCAAATAATAGTATGTAATTGTTTCATATTTCTTTTGTGTGGAAACTCCATACAAGACGGCGACTTTGATCTCAGCCGTATTCTTTAACGTCCACTTTGGTTCTCAAAGACAATGAACGTGTGCGTTTATTACTCCTCAGCTAGAACACCTCTACACGAATACTGGTATTTAAATTTGTGTTATGGCGTTGTGGAATCAGGCGCTCGTCAATTTTTGGGCATGTGTAGTTATTGGTATCATCTTGAACCTTGTTCATTTGTCTTACTTTGGGTTTAAAAATATCCATCTATCTTAAATAGAAGTTGAGATATTTGCAATTGAAGGTGGTGGAGGTCAGTTGGTTTCAGAGGTAGAATTAGCTGGAAAATGACCACCAACGTTTAGAGACTTCTAAAGCTACAGGTTCCTTGAAAACTGCAAATCTCAACTTTTTGTGCATTTAATCAACGTTTTCTTGTAAAATCCACACTTAAATGTATTTTTTAATGGGTATGGAAATTATTTAGGAGAAAAATAAGAAAATTAATAAAAATTCCCAAACCTGCAGAAAAATGCCAGTTTCTTGACGTTCGTTATTTTGACGAGCACCTGATATCACCACACTGTTTCACATTTTACTCCAGCAATAATAATATTATTATATCATTGAAAACAGATAAATGGAGTTTCACCATCTCTGATCAGTCTGTCCCCTCATGTTCTGAATATAATACAAGTATTCCTGCAAAGAACTGTAAAAAAACATTGCCTTTTGGAGTAATAGATTTTTTCATGATGTACGCGCACATCCAGCCTGCTTGTAGCTTAATCCCAGACCGACATGGATTTGTTCGTCTTCTCTTATTCGACACAAACATTTATGACGATTTACTCAGCTTAGAAGGGCAGATGCGCTGCTTTTATTTTTAATGTCTTTTTAAAAACAATTTTTACAGCTGAATGGCTGAAACAGCTTATGCAGTTTTATTTGCCCATGAAGAGTGTTAAAATGAAATGAAAAAATCCCCACAAAACAAATATCCAAAAAGGGTTTTAAAGTTTTAAAATTTATATTCTGTTGCACATCTCCCAAGCAAACAGCTAAACAAAACAAAAAGCATTCTCCTAGACAGATCAACGAACAAAAATAGTTTCAAGAACGAGTAGAATACAACAGCCCCGAGGTATGTTTCAACTTTTTCTTCTTTCTAAATCATTATACACAATGTAGTTTCCGTTCCTTTTAAGCTTGGTACTTTTTATCAGTCCCTTCATTTTAGGGTGGTTGTTTTTGTTTGTTTGTTTGTTTTTCCTTGTTGTTGTTATTGTTGTTTTGTTTGTTTAAACTTTTGTTTGCTTGTTTTATTGTTTGTTTGTTTGTTTTTGTTTGTTGTGGTTGTTGTTGTTGTGGGGGGGTTTGGTGGGGGGGGGGGGGTATGTATTACTTTTCAGAAAAATGGGAAAGAATAAATAGAAAAAGACCAAAGGCGAAGCAGTAAAAGTGATCAACATAAAAGTGTCCTTTAGACAAATCTTTTGGACGTACAGAAGCGATTCCTGTAAAGTCTTTATTTTTTGTTGAGGGTATTCTTTGTTCTGTTAAATTAGTTCATGCATTACAGGACGTAGAGGTAAAATAAATTAAATACCGCCTCTTTATTATCAAGGCCATTAAACATATTATTTAAAATCAAACCCTGTCTGCACGAAAGAAATTAAACTGACCTTGTGCGCAACGTTTCTTGTAACGAGTCACTTGAGATATACCCACAAAACAAAATCTTCCAAAAGTCTCCAAAAAAGACAAAAACGTAAGTAATAATTAGAATTGTGCTGCTAGTCAAAATAAAAAAGTGTACGTTTTATGCAAGAACAAGGTACTGCAGGGCCAGTACCAGTAGGCTGGAGGTCAACACCCTTGATATTAGTTGCGTCATTAGTCGTAATCGTAAGGTTGCTTTTCGGGGGTTCGATCCGCAGGCCTAACGTTGTATCCTTGGAAAAGACACTTTACACGAATTTTACTCCCGTCATCTAGGTAGAAATGGCCATAGACAGCAAAAGATCTTGTCAATATGTTAGTATTTTAGCGCCTATAAATGGCAACTTGCTCCGTATGCTTCCCAGGAATCTGGGATTATTTCGGAATTCGATCAGTTCTGATGGGGTAATAATATAATAGTTTGTAAAGCGCATAGAGCTTGCTGTTGAGCAGAAATGTGTGCTATACACATTTTAATGCTACATCTATTATTATCATCTGTCTATGAGAAAAAGGCGCTGGAAATCCAGTGCTCTCTGTGTGACAGTTTCTTCCTCCCAGGAACATTGCCTCTCCCTGAGAAAGGGCCCGGGTTGGGAATTATTCAAAAATTGTCTAACCTTTGATGTAACCTATTCTGTGCCTTGTGGGGCGTTTGAATAATTTAATAACAGCGACAACGATAAATGGAAAATGGCGTAAATAGCGTAGTAGTTAGGCTACACGATTCGTGATCGTCATATTGTGGGTTGCAGTGAATGAGACTCAGCTCGGCCCGGCATTGTGTCCTTCATAGGCACTTCACACGAGTTTGCCTATTTAGTTCAGTGCTATAGGAAACGTACGTTAAATTCTGAGGCCCTGCCTGTTGTATAACCTTACAGTGTTGCAAGGTGCGTAAATCTATACATTTCGGCAGTTTGTTTCGATAAATTAGAGAGATCTCCTTTCGTCCCGAAAACATTCTAGAATCAAGAAGACCTAGAGCAACAAAAAGAACAGAACTCTGAAACAGGAACAAAAAGAACAAAACTCTGAAACAGGAACAAGAAGAACAGAACTCTGAAACAGAAACAAAAAGAACAGAACTCTGAAACAGGAACAAAAAGAACAAAGTACCAAAATAAGAACAAAGTGTCACCTAAACAGAGACTCTGCCCACCATTTCGGAACATCACGGTAACCGTAGAGATGGTTCCAGTTGGGAACGGGATAGAGGGTGCCCACGTCCCTCGTGACTCATTGGAGCAGACGCAGATAGGACAAACGCTTACATTACTTAAATGCAATCCCACATCATCACTCATCACAACCACTATTTCTAAAATCATCACCGCCCTCAGATCAATGACTTACATCTATAATCCTGGAATCTCTATCTGTAACAGTTACTTGTCATACTAAGTATGCACGTAAATATACACTATTGGACACTATCATACGCACTTTTTTCAGCTAATCAGATGATGCCAATCTCGTATAAAATGATCAAAGGATAAAAACAGGGGGGAAAACGTGAACAAAAAGAACAAACACAACAACGACAAGAAAGTAGAGAAATATACTGGCTCGTGAGAACATAAACCCCTAAACACCTCCCTCTAAACCCCACTACACCCCCCCCCCCCATACCCGACTGAACCTCCCCCCACCCCTCCTCCGTGTTCCAGTGTGATAACGCATCCCGACGTAAGAGTGTTAAGACAGCCAACACATCGGACCCTCACTTTGTGGCCCCTGCCTTGTCAACTCCGGACAGCAAACTGCCTTTACATCTCTAAAGCCGTGCGTTCGGGGCCCTCTTGAGAGACATTTCCCTCCCTAATGGCGTCTCTTACCGCAGGATTCCGGAGCCCAAATTTGTCCATTAGGCTTGGAAGCCTTTGTAGGTTTCCATTAAAATCATGACATTCTCGCTGTTACTGTAAATAGTTAATAACGTCGAAGTGAAACTGTGAAAAATATTGAGGGCAAAAGAAGGCTAAGTATGAAAATGTAATAAGGGAATGTTCTTGTCGTTTTGTTCAAAGGCGTGAAATATAAATGTGAAAATATCGATCGTGTGAAGTCTGGCAAATGTTGATGGATCGCTGAATCATTCGTTTTAAAGCTGAGTTTCCTGTCCTTTTAGCGCAGCCCCGACAGTGTGTTTTCGGAACTTTGCGTGGCACTTATTAACTGAGACATTTTAAAATTTTAAAAGAAGTGAAATTTGTTTTCGTGTCCGAGACAGTTCTTGTGCACGCATATTTTAAAGACGTTTAGTGGGTGGTTGGTGGGTGGTCTGGTGTGGTTTGCTTCTTCTTTCCTATGAAACATCTATCGTCCTTACATCCCCTTTTTATGTATGTTACTCTCTTGTGACACGTCTAATCTTCTGGCGCTCATATGACCTTATGCATTTGCGAGCGCCGCAAAACCTCTGCTAAAACTAAAGCTGTCTGTCTAAAAGACATTTAGAGGATAGCCTTTAAGATCAATAAGTCTATATATAGTAGAGAACGTCTTATTTTGAATTTTTCTCTGTTTCTATCTAAACCCTGAATGTGTATGTGATTCAGCCTATTCTCTGTTGTGATCATGATGTAGGCTACCACTATGCGGATGACCCAGCTTCAATTAATCCGAAACACCTCAACAGTGGTGTACGATACAACACTTCAGTAGAACCGAGAATCATAATCGGGATACCTTTTTCTTTTATGTTTCCTTCCCTGGCTGGATCAATCAATGCTCCTCCTGACAATACCGTATCATTGCTCCAAAGCCCTTTTGTTCAGTTTCGATGTATTCGAACAAACTTTAACACCCAATGTAACACCAAGAATTAGTCATAATCGCCTGACTGTCCTTTATAGTCACACGAGAGCGTAACTCGGTACGACAGGGAATTAGATATTCGTACCCCTGCTCTTGTATGAACCCAAAAGCATGGCTATTAATACCCACACGGATTTGCTGCGGAAAGCCAGGGTGGCTTAAATCTGTTTTTATTCTGATGTTGCTCACTTACTGGTTAGTCCCCCTGAACTTTCAAAGAACATTTTTTATCTTTTTTTTTTTTGATCGGTGTTTGTCTTTTCTTCTCTTTTTTGAAGAAGTGGGGGCAAAGGTGGGATGATGAGAGGTTTCTCTCTACTAATCTCTTTATTCTTTTTTTTATTAAGTCGATTTGGGACACTGGCTCAATAATCCGTAACATAACTTTATGAGGAGTATAGAAAAAGATTATTTTAGCACGATTTGTGTAACATTTTAAAAGCCTATAACTTAAGGATTGTGAAATACCGCCATTGTTGCCCAAAACAGTTAACCGGCATCTTGGGCGTAAATGTTAAGTTATTTACCTTTGCCCCAAACATTCATCAGTTCGATGTCAACGTGGGCTCGTCTATTAACTATTTCCTTGTGTCTCGTTGCATGGATGCTGACTCCGATTTTAAAAAAGGTTGGTCTTCAAAGGCAGGGTCCAACTTGGCTGCTTGCCTCCTTGATAAACTAGATGGAGTCAGTGGGGTTGGAAAACAATTGAAAAGTACAATGAATAAATAGCATAAATCAAAATTGCTATTGCTTGCCATTTTCTGTTTTGATAGTTTGTTTTCCTTATATTAGCGCATCTATACAATTTTTATTTAAAACAGTCGTACATGGAAGAAACGGTAGTAGTCCCCGTAAACAAGACAAGTGAAAGAATGGTCTCAATATTTTTTCTCGTGATTGTTGCTATTTTGTTCTGAGGTCCTTATTTGGCTAATTTATTTCAGTCTACAGAATCAATATGGTAAATAATCATCAAGACTATTTCTACACAAATGAAATATTTTTAAAATTTAAATATGATGATATTAATGAAGTTT
The DNA here is from genome assembly GCF_000002075.1 of Aplysia californica. Lineage (NCBI taxonomy): Eukaryota > Metazoa > Mollusca > Gastropoda > Aplysiida > Aplysiidae > Aplysia > Aplysia californica. The sequence continues at coordinate 116,812 of NW_004798166.1, forward strand.
GTTACTTACAATCGCCGCCTCCAGAATTTAAAAAAGATAAAATTCCATGGTAGTCAAAGTATTGCAATAGGTTAAAGTCTACGTCATCCATGCAACAATAGGTTCGCCCCCCCCCCCCCCCCACACACACACACACACACACACACACACACACACACACACACACACACACACACACTCACACACACATACACACATAAAAACTTCCTCTCTTGGGGTGGACCGTGTCCTTCAAAAGTTTCATGGAATGTGAACTACCGGGATCGTCTTACATAGCTTAATGTTTTAAACACCATTTCTGAGAGAGCGGCGAGCACTCCGAGTAAACCATGTCTGCTGTCTTAGACGAGAAAGGTATAATGAGATTATTTTCTAGTAGTCCAATTTTCCTTTTTCGACCACTGGTAGGCCGTCTAATAGAGGAAGATTTCATGGTTTCCACTGAATATTGCATGAACCTGCTGTCCAGCTCTGTCGGCAAAATTACTCCTCTTTCTTTTATTAAAATATTCGCCTTACGCAGGTAGATTAGCCCTGTGTACAAATAAAGAACAGATAGTGACTGGGTCTTTAAAAAAAGATACAGGAAAGTTGTACTTGACTCTCCCTCTTTTGAAAATAAGTTAAACATGTCTTTTACGAGTTACATCATGGCGTTCCGCTTACTTTCTTTACTTTCATTATTGTATCCTCAATCTTGTACCATCTTGGGAGTCGAGGGGAGGAAGAGCTATCGGTCTCGTGCAAACTGAATGGCCTGGCTGGGTTGGATGTTGTGGGTCCTCAGGGTATCCTTCACACCCTCGATCCAGGTCTTCCTTGGTCTTCCTCTTGCATTCTCTCCCCTGGCATTCTTTTATATAGTACGCTTTACTGACAATCTGGTGAGGTGCTATAGGTGTCAGATTATGTCCAAACCTCCTGACCGTTTGCTTCTGAATGTAGTTGAGGGCAGGTGTTGTTCTCACATGAGGATGCATGTTTATGAGGCATCGTAGTGAAATCAGGCGCTCGTTAAAATAACTAAATCGGTAAAACAGGCTCTTTTCCCTTGGTTAGGCAATTTTTATCGAATTTTCTTTTTTAGATCAAACCCTTTTATGTCCATAAAAAGTATATTTCCATGTGAATTTTACTGAAAAAAAATTGATTAACGACGCAAAACATGTTAATTTTTCAGTTTTCAAGGACTCTTTAGCTATTGGAGTTACCAAAATTTGGCGGCCCTGTTCTCGCTAATTTAACCACTGAAACCAGGCGACCTCTCCTCCTTCAATCACAAATACCTTGCATTCTGTTCAAGATAGATGCGTGTTATTTTCAGTGAAAGCAAAACAAATGAATAAACTTTCAGATGATACCAATAACTCCACATGCCCAAAAATTTACGAGTGCCTGATTCCACACAATTAGTCAATTAAGTTTCGAATGAAGGGCCAAACTAGACTTTTTACCTATATTATGTTATTAGTGTTCTCTTGTTGTTCCAACGAACAGGACAGGGATAAATAGTTATACGTGGGTGGTCAGTGGGTGCTCTAGTGTGGTTTGTTCCTTCCTTCCTATCATATGTCTATCATTCATATTTCTCATCCTCGCCTGTATGTGTTTCTCTTTTATAACACCTTTAATCTTCGGCAAGTATATGACCTGATTGTCTTGCAATTGCAGTAAAACTGTTACTAAACTAAAACTGTTACACAGAAACATCTATACTTTTTTAACGTGATACTTGTACTTTTTCTTCCGTGTTATTCTTGATAGAGCGTTGAAGGGGGAGATGCAATTTCAGTTAAATGGCTTTAATTTTTTAAACGCTGAAAAGTTCTCCACGGATAGATTTTCGGCACTCTTTGCTTCATGGGGTAATAAATAACAATCTTTTTCTCCGTGATTCCAATAATCAAGGTAACTTGTAGAAAGCCAGCCGGTTTTTCTCCGTCTCTTTTCATGTATACTATTGTGGAGGTCAGTGACCCTCTGTGGTAGCCTGGCCCATGACCTGTGCGAGGGTTATTGATTTCAGGCTATTTATTAATCCTATTTTTTGACAGCTGTCAGTCGGTGCAGCTCTGCTGAATGTGACGATAGGGGGTGGGGTGGGGGGGGGGGGAGAAGAAAAGAGAAGAGAGGGAAGAGGGAGTGGAATTGGAGTCGCTGTTTATCAATTCGGACAGAGGTTTCTTTGACATAGCAGATAGGTCTATAGCCTTTTCATGCGGAGGACGCAATTCCGATTCCCAAGTTGAAAAGCTTTTGTTTGTTGGTTGGCGTGTTTTTTTTTGGTTTGTTTGTTTATTGGTTTGTTTGCTTGTTTGTTTGATCGTTTGTTTGGTTTTCTTTTGGTTTCTGTTTTTGTTTTGCTTTGTTTTGTTTTTGGTTTTGATTTTTGCTGGTTTTTGTTTGTTTGTTTGTTTTGTCATTTTGGAGGGGTTAATGATAATTTTGTGTTTTCCTGTGACGATGTTTTACTCCCGACCCGGGTTGTTCATGACGGGCAGGTTGAAGTAACCCGCCTCCCTAATTTTCTGAATTGTGTCAATGGGGAAGTTTTACACTTACATTTTACTTTTACATATATTTTCGTTTCGGCGGCTGTATTTATGTGGTGTAATATCGCACCTAATATTCACGAACACCGGTGCGCCCCAAGGTTGTTTAATCTCCCCTGTCTTGTTTACGCTCTACACCAAAGACTATATTTTTAAAAACAAAAACATCAAGCTGATAAAATTTGCGGATGATTCCATTCTTCAAGGCCTTAAAACAACAAACGAGAATAAACACACATTAAGACATATCCGAAATATTTAAGTCATCACCAAACCCAGTTCAAAGACAATTACAGCTGTCAAACGAAAGGCTTTTCAGAAATAAAAATTATTAAATATTGAATGTTTTCCTGAATTACTTTTACCACAGCTCTTTGTGTTACTTACTTCATGACCCCCT
>NW_004798166.1:120360-125158 GCF_000002075.1 Aplysia californica
TTCTCTCTCTCTCTCTCTCTCTCTCTCTCTCTCTCTCTCTCTCTCTCTCTCTCTCTCTCTCTCTCTCTCTCTCTCTCTCTTTGGGCTTCAATTATTCGATAATCAAATTTGGCGGCTTATTTCATTGTATTTCTTCAGCACTAAGGGAAATATCAATGCACATTGCACAGCATTAGGCTCAATTCATTCAGTGATTGTCATTGTTGTTTCCATTCAATTCCTTTCCTTATTGTTTCTTTGACAAAGTGGGTAATTGATCTCAGATTTAGCGCTACACCATTGTTATGTCTGAACCAATGCTTTGTAAGCTTCTTTTAGCCAGCACCCACTTTTACCACCTTCAAAGAGGACATGTATTTTTAAGCGGGGCATTAAACATTACCTGTCACCGTCTGGATGATCCCCACCGCCCACCAACATTTTACTAAATCTACCTATCAGAGGCCGATATCTCACAGGTCCACAAGCACTGGTCTAGATATTGGACAGCATCATTTTTCTCACGTATTTGTCAGCCAGCCAACCAGAAGATCTATTCCTGGTTGGCATTTCGGATCACTTTCTGGTGCGGTTCTCCGAAGCAGGACAACGACCTATCACGTGACATGGCGGAATTCTATTTTAGCGTTCAAATGTCTGATGATATCTCACCCACCCTACCAGCGTCTGTGATGAAGCGGTCAGGCGCTTCGCCATCCCACGCAGAAGGCACGAGTTTGGTTCTCGTGTAGGGAGATTTTTTTTGGCTATCGAGTGTTTCTGCCTCTCTGCTGGGACTTTGTTCGCTTCTCGGCTCGGGTCGGCGCTGGCAGGCAGGCAGGCTGGAACCAGCCCGTTTTCCAAAATGATCTGAATAGTGTCGATGAGGGCATACAATTCATACTGTTACAATATGGAATCAATCCCTGTATCGTGTTGACTGTTCTCATTTGAGCCCCAGTCATGTACTTTGTGAATATGGATAACAAGATGTCCTTTTGCGTATGATTTTGCTAGTTTCTATTCGAAGGAAGGATTTTTATTAATATCAATACTAAGGAATGTTTTTGCTACATGTAGTTTCAATACTAATGCCAGAAAAAAATCAGACCGATAGGATACGATGTGGAGTAAGTTCCTTTTTTCGCAGTGACATCTGATTTAGAAACCCGTCATTTGAGTGGCCAACACATATTACAAATATATCATTAGTCCCTTGAAGTTGAAGTCTCTACGGAAACAAAGGAAATATGTTCAAGAATTCCAATCCAACCCAAAAAGAGACAATGATGTCCGATGCTACATTCCTTTTCTCGTTTGAAAATCTGCAACACCCCTAACCCCATGCCAGAACTGGATGATGATCTTCTCCTTAATCAACAGGAAACCATACATTTGCCTGCGTTCATCAAGAGACGGTCATTCAGAACACGGTAGCCCCTAGTTATTGCCTCTCCCATCAACAAGAAATGATTCCCTCTCGCACCAGCCTGGGCGCATTCACTTTCTCGTCAAATAATGATGGTTTACTTTATTTCCTGGGAGAGAGAGGGCAGGTGGAGAGCCGCTCTCTCTCTCTCTCTCTCTCTCTCTCTCTCTCTCTCTCTCTCTCTCTCTCTCTCTCTCTCTCTCTTCACTGTAATAATTTGTTTCTAAATGTACGAACTTTAAGCCCTATTCTACAGCGAATGTTCTACTTATTTATTGTGGTGGAAGTCTTGTCGGTTTCCAGTAAAGGCAAATAGGACTACATCTAGGTACTAACATGGTCTCTGTTTTATATTACCCCTCCTTCATTCCGCACATCTTTTTAAGTATGAAGAAGTAAGTTTGAAGTCAGTGATTGTAACAGTTTGTTTAACCACTAGATCTAGTTCGTCGAGTAAGGTAGAACAACTTTAAAACTCCGTTCTCTCAGCAAGCACGCTTGACGATCCACTAAGCTATTCAAAAGATGTTTCAAAAATATGACCAGTGGCATTGATCCTCATAACATTATAAGGTACATCATAAACCCAAGAATAGCAACAAGGAATGCTGTAAAAATGCCCATTTTCGTTGATGGGGATATTTCACGTATGTTCTTAAACCAAAAAAAAAATAAATAAAATAAAACGTTGCACAACCTTGAAGTCCTCTACACTTGGCTTGTTCCATACAGTTTGATTCCTTTTATAGGCAGAATAAGCACTCGATACCTCTGTCTCCTTCTCCCTTCTAATCAATACCAGCACGAAATACAAAAGCCCCATAGGGCCTTCGGGGTAGAAGAATCGTGAAGTTCGAGTTGCGTGTGAGCTTGGACGATAATACCTCTCCGATTCCTGCAGGGCCTCGTTATGGGCGCGAGATGAATGGAAAGTATTCCTGGTAAGAGACAGTTGGGAGTAAACCTCCCCTCACCAGCCGCAGTTTTTCACATTCGGCTATTCGCCACAGCGCACTGGCCAGACGACGTAGCGAAAACATGCATAATGCATTCGGCGAGAATAAACAAAGGGAAATAACAATGCGAGGTTTGATTTATCCCCCTTTACTCCAGAAGCGCCTGGCCTTATTTTGGCCAATTGATCATGGGCTGTTCAGAGAAGAGGAAACGCGGAGGATGCCAAGGGTATATTTTCCCCCAATTCCCCGTGTTTTTTTCTCAATCATCAGAGGCGGAGAAGGGTGGAGAACTTTTAATTAAGTCCCCGGCGTATAAACGTATATGGAAATAAGCTGTGTTGTTAGCAGTAGCAACAGCAGCAGCAGCATCAGTGAGGGTGGGGAGGGGGGTGGAGGAAGAGGAGGAGGAGGAAGAGGTGGAAGAGGGGGAGGAGTAAGCTCAGATATGATGAGGATCGCGAGGAGAAGAAAAGTGTGTGTCCATATGTGTGTATGTGTGTGTGTGAATTAAAGTCTATGTGTGTTTGTGCTTGTGTAGCACTTTGTACGTGAGTGAGTGCTTTGAAAATGTAAATATTCTCTTGTCGACACAATACAAATTTAGATAATTTAGGAGCAGGATTCCAACTTTGACTCTCAGAGCCAACCCGGGCTTAGAGGAATATTACATTCCAGCAGGAAGACTAAGATATTCGGTGGATTCTCCACACTCGGGAATCGAACAGCGAAATGACTAATCGCTACACCACAAAACAGGTGCTGTGTGTATGTGTGTGCGTGTGTATGTGTATGTGTATGTGTATGTGTATGTGTATGTGTTTGTGTGTGTGTGTGTGGGTGTGTGTGTGTGTGTGTGTGTGTGTGTGTGTGTGTGTGTGTGTGTATGTGAATGTGAATGTGAATGTGTATGTGTATGTGTATGTGTGTGTGTGTGTGTGTGTGTGTGTGTGTGTGTGTGTGTGTGTGTGTGTGTGTGTGTGTGTGTGTGTTCCATTCCCAGGCGAGGAAGTCTGTTGCATCCTGTATCTCCGTATGTCTGTTGGGTGTTGGGGGGTTATAATAATGTCTTCTTCATTTTTCTCTTTATTGCTCTCTTGTAACCCCTCTTATCTTCGATATGTAAGTGACTTAATTATGTTGCAAGTGCTGTAAAACTTTTACTACCCCACCCCACCCCCCCCCTCCAGCCACCCAAAAATGTCAGCTGGGATTTTACTTTCCACTCTGCTCTTGTTGGATATTACAACAGGACCAAGTTTTTTAAAATCGATGAATTTGGTCTTTGTTGTTATAAAGCATTTATTTTCAACTCGTTATGTCTCTGTTTCGTCTTTCTGTTTTCATGTGCCCGTCTGGTTTCCTAAATACGTGTTTCCAAGCCAAACAATTATTTGTGACACGTCTCAAAGGAACCAGGCGCTCGTCAATTTTTAGGCGTGTGGAGTCATATTAAGGCTTGCTCATTTGTTTTGCTTTTGTAGGGAAAAAATATTAATCTATTTTGAATAAAAGTCAGGATATTTGCCATTGAAGAAGGTGGGTGTTGCCTGTTTTCAGAGGTAAACTTAGCGAAAAAATGCCTACCAAAGTTAGGTGACTTCCAAAGCATGAGAGTTCTTGGAAACTGCAAAATTACTTTCTTATGCCTCAAATCAATGTTTTTCAGTAACATCCACAAGGAAATGTGTTTTAAATAGATGTGACAGGGGTTTAGCCACTAAAATAATTCGATAAAAATTGCCAAACGAATGGAATCGAGCTGGTTTCTTCCTTCGCATCATTTTGACGAGCGCATGATTTCACCACGCTGCTTAACATTTCCATTAATTGACATTGCCAGAGTTAAAGAGACAAAAAAAGAAAAAACACCCCCCAAAAAAAAGAAATGAGACTGATGAGTAACAGTGACATGGTTGGGAAAAGGGGGGGGGGGTTGTTGTGGTTGCTAACATGTATGTTTGTTTTGTTTGTTTGTTTGTTTTTGTTAAGGGAAAGACTGAATGAGTGAGTGGTTGGTGGGTGCTCTGGTATGGTTTGCTCCTTCTCTCCTACCAATCATTTATCTTCCTGATCTCTCTTCCTTCTTTTTTGTATTTTGTTACTCTCTTGTAACACCTCTACTCTTCGGCACTTGTATGACCTTATTGTGTTGCAGTGGCGTGAAATTCTTACTTTAAAAAAAGACTGAATGACCTAGACGCTCATCGAGAGCAGAGGATGAAAAAGCAAGAAATTTAGATTCTTGGTGGGTTGGGGTAGGAAGGTCTAACATATTGCTTTGGTTGTCTCTGCCAGTTTTACTTTAGGTTTGTTTTTCAACTCTTTGTTTAGAGAATGTATAATAATTGTTGTAAAGGGTATAGAGCATGCAGTAGAGCGTGGAAATACGTTCTCTTCTTCTTCTTCTTCTTCTTCTTCATTATTATTATTA
>NW_004798166.1:126652-132653 GCF_000002075.1 Aplysia californica
ACACACACACACACACACACACACACGCACACACAGGCACACACACACAAGCACACACACATATACACACACATACACACACGCACGCAAGCACACATTGTGTATATAACTTGTTAAATAAAACACGCAGAATCTGCTTAAGAAATCCAAAGACAACATTGTACACGATTGTAAAAACGTTCAGCAAATATTAAAATTATGTCCAACCGCATTACATTCAATTTAGAGATTGACAAATTTTGTAGATTGCAAAATACCAACGTTGTACTTTTTGCATCTTTCTTTTTCAATCACAAATTTTGAAATGTTCAGTTCGTATAAAACAACCACACGTTGAGAAAAAAAAATCAGCAATATTGTTATGACCTTAATGTCTTCTTGGCGGTACAGAATATCAACAGCGAATTACTTTAAAAACGGAAATCGTTTAGTCATCTTATTTGACCTCCTATTATCTGCTAGGGGTTTTTGTGGCGTCGGTGGTCTAGTGGTTAGACTCTCAGACTCGCAACCGAAAGGTCGTGGGTTCGAATCCTGTCAGGGGCCCGACGTTGTGTCCTTGGGAAATGCTTTTTGCACAAATTTCCCTCACTTCACCCAGGAGGAAATGGGTACCCGGCTATAGACAGTGAACGATCTTGTCAGTTTGATAGTGTTTGAGCGTGTGAAATCCGCAGCTTGCACTGTATGCTTCCGCGGAAGCCGATAATGTTTCTGAGTGTTTTCAGAGGGTCTGCTGGGGTAATAATGTTGTAAAGCGCATAGAGCAGGCTCTTTAGCATGGATATGCGCTATATAAATGCAATTATTATTTTTATGATTTTGAGATTCTCATTGTATGGTCTGTGATTATTGCTGATTTCATCTTTTCTTCATTTACTCTTTTTACGTGGCATGCTACAAACCATTCCTTAGAAGTTATTGAGATTTTCAAATTGTGTCCCAGACCTCTGCTGGCATCGCTTCTTCACATATTTTTTTTCTTTTTAAGCTGTTGTCTCTCCATGCTTACACTTAGCTAACTGTAATGTCTGGAATGAAAGTAAGATAGGGGGTGCATTTTATCACCAATGACGATATGGAGAGAGAAGAGCAGCGCTGTGCTTTTCATTACGCAACATGAAGATGTTTGAAGTCCGCTAGAGGCGCTGCCATCATCTCTATTGATTTTATGCTGGATTGAAGAGTGAACGTCTCTGGTTCAAATCCCCAAATGGTTGTTCTAGAACTCGTGTCATTTTGTAGAGTTTCAAGGCCCTGAATCCGATTTCGCTGTGTCCTATCAGATTAAAATGTTAAATTAAGAGGTCCCTCTTCTTGACTTAATAGAGTTTGTTGAAAAGTGAGTTCAACCCATACACTTTTTTCTGAGTACACAAACAAACACGGATCTGTCCTGTAGGAGTTGGGCATCGAAATCGAAGATTTGGTCGCTTTTAAGCACAAGGGGGCTATCCCGAAAAATGCTGTTTGAGAAAATAGAAGGTAAAGTTCTGTAACTCTTATTCAGTTTCTTTGAAATACAAGGAGAGCTTTTTTCCTATAACCAAACAAATATACACACCATTGAAATCAAACTTCTCCCCATTGGTAGGGCAATGCTCGCTTTTGGTGTAGGTCAAGATTTCTGGAAACGTCCGAAATACGGGTTAGCACGCTTGTCCTTAAAAGTGACCATTTTGACTATAGTAACAGAGACAAGCCCACTTCATATCACATTACAGGGGTTATAAAACAATAACGATCTTTACAAACTGCTACAACTAATCAGGAGGATCGTGAAAAAAAAAGTTTTCTAGTTTTGCTGCGTCGCATAAGAGCAACCAGCTTACTGTCTTTTGGTGGTGACTCGAACACCCTACCCCTTTGTTTAGAGCGCCCAGCTGGTGATATCAATCATGTCCGCTTTCGGATTTTGGATTGGCACCCGCTGTCTTGTCCAAGGTCCCCCGGTTTATGGGTGGGGTGGGGGGGGTGGGGGTGGGGATGATGATTCCTCCCTCTCTCTGTCCTTGTCTCTGTCTGTCTGTCAGTTTGTCTGTTTGTCTGTTTGTCTGTCTGCCTCTCTGTCTGCGTGTCTGTCTGTCTGTGTGTCTGTCGGTCTCTATCTCTCTCTCTCTTTCTCTCTCTCTCTCTCTCTCTCTCTGTGTGCATGTGTGTGTGTGTGTGTTTGTGTAAGAGAGAGAGAAAGAGAGAGAGAGAGAGAGAGAGAAAGAGAGAGAGAGAGAGAGAGAGAGAGAGAGTGAGTGAGTGAGTTTTGTTTTGTTTGGCTTTTTTTTTAAGGGGTGAAAGTTGTCAAGATTGTGATACGAGCTCGGGAGATTCACCGACGATAACACATCATTTTTTTCTTTTTAACCTTCTAAATTCTGGCATTCTCTTAAGTCAGCAGACGTGTTTACCTTGCTCGGGAAAAAGAGATTGGGGACCTTAGTTTGTTTTGGCGGGGGGGGGGTTTGGGGGGTGGACCAGGAGTTTTTTTGGTGTTGTTTTGGCGGGGGGGGGTTTTGGTGGGGGGTTTTCCATTTAAAGCCCCAAAATTAAAAACAAAACAAACTCAACACAGAACACGTCCGAAGCACGCCAGGCCGGGGAATGACGTCTCCTTGGAGTTAAGTCACTGGTCTAGTAAGTAATGAATACTAAGTACTTTCTTAACACAGAAATAGTTACAAGGGCACTGGAGTAACTCAAAGGACATTTTAGGCTGTGAGAATGAAAATCTTCTCATCAAGTCCGGAATACTAACAGAAGCTCCACAGCTCAGAAAAGAAAACTTGTAGGCTCGTTGAATTCGAGATACTTACTTAATATGGAACTTGGAGAAGAATCACAGAAATTGATGTAGAGAAAGGTGGGGAGACATGGAATAACATTAAAAGGCTAGTCCAGGATAGAGAAGTATTTGTTCGTGGCATAAACTCCGATCCCAACGGAAAACTGAAAAAGTTTATCTGTCCCACGCGCTCATATGACCCTATGCAGTTGCGAGCGCCGTAAAACACTTACCAAAAAACCCTGATCGAGGGTGAGAGAGGCAATGATGATGATGACGTGTGGGGTGAACTTTTTATAGAATATCCGAGTGTTTCTTCTGGGTTGTCTCTGACAGGCGGAGCCGAAGCCTAACCCCCTTAAGGATCGAAATTAAGTCAATGAGGGCGTAAAACATCTCTTTCCAAACAAACACAGCGTCGAGTTAGCTGATGTTGAGGGTGGGCTCCTTGGGTTTACTGTTTTGTTTAGATAACGCCAATTTCAAACTTTCAGTTGTATTTGCAGTGTAATCGTAACATTCAACCGTCTCCGATGGGACTTCTCTGTGGGTGACATGGTTATTTACTGGTGCCAGTGGTGCAGCGTCTATGTGCATCATAGTCGCACACAAAAGACACGACGTGTCGATTTACGTGTGGGGAGAAATTTTTATTCGAGTATCTCAATATTTTTTTTCTTTTCTTCTGGAACGCTGTTGTGTCCTTCTCAGCCCAGGGTAAACCCTGACATGCTTTGCCGAAGCTCTCCTCTTACTCTTAGATGTCTGCTAAATTGATATAATGCCAGTTTTCTCACACATGACACAGTAGATAGTAAAAAGTTGTTCCCTCATCCGATCCGGGCATTTGGGATTGCCTTGTTAGGGGGACAACCTCCTGTGCCTTCGGCATATAATGGTAGTGTGGCCAGTTCCTTTCCACGCCGCCTTTATTTCCCTAACTCGAAGTCAGGTACCCATTACTGATGGATGGGCAGGAATAAGCGAAAAAAATGCTTTTCCGAACCGAGACTCGAACCCGGACTTTCCGCTTCGGAGACGAGCTCACTAACCACTCCGCCACCGCACCCTCTCAGTGGATAAGTGCGCTACCTTAAAATTACAAAGTTTTATCTGACGTTTTTTTTTGTTTTTTGTTTTTTGTTTTTTTGGGCCGTTTTGGATTAATAGGACCATGAGGTCAGAAACCAAATTACGCACATGTTCTATCTGCTTATTCCCAACCATGGCCCTTCTCTGTTTACTCGACTTGACATTGTTATACTTTAGTTTAAGAAATTATAATAATTTTCCGTATTATTTTTTCTACTCACTCTCTCACTGGGATGGCAAACTAAAGCTCAACAAGTGGTTACCTTAGAACTGAAGTTCTATCTGCCGTTTTTGGCCGTTTTGAGTTACGAAAACCCTGAGGTCAGAAACCAAAGTCATAAGATTACTCGGAGTCATTTATTAAGATATTATTCAAAGAACAGCATTTGAAAAGGCTTGACCGTGTTGTGAAAGTCAAGATTTTTAATATCAAATTTCTCAAAAGTAGGTACTGAGGAGCTTGAACTCAGGATGTCTAGGGCAGTGACATGACAATGAATAGACTCGTCGTATCCGCTAAAACCATGTGCAGACTCATTTACTTTTCGACTTTCGACTTTCGACTTTCGACTTTCTCAACAAACAAACTCAAACGTGTGCACATCACATTAAGATATTCGTGGGTTCTGGCAGGGTAATAGTGTCGGAGGAAGGATAGCGAATGTCATGATAATATCATATTAATTTAACCCATATAATGACCTGAACTCTTGTGGTATAATTGTTACCACACTCAGTTTGCGATACGGAGATATCGTATTTCAGCTATACGAGAGCCTTCTCTGATCTTTTTTCAAAGTTATTCAAGAACTCCGCTGTGTGGTGATGGTATTAAACAATTCTGAATAATATTATAACAGTCTAGTAACTGGACAAGCTGAATAAACAACATATTGCCTTTTTTCCCGAAGCAAGGTGTAAATGTATCTACTGTAGAACTAAAAACTTCTCTTTGCTCAGTACCCAGTTTTGAGAAATTCGACGTTGCAAATTTTGAGTTTCACAACACGTCAAGTTTTTTTTCGAATGCAGTTCTTTCAATATCTTGATAACGACTCCGAATAATCTTATAATCTCCAAAGATCAGATGAAACATTTTGTTTCTGACCTCATGGTTTTAGTAACTCAAAACAGTTAAAAATGTCAGATAGAACTTGGAACTTCTAAGATTGTGCGATGTACGTGGTGTAGCTGTTAGGCGCTCCATCATAGCGCATAGATGACCTGGGTTCCATTCCCGTGTGAGAATAATTTTTGAGTATCTCGGTCATTCTTCCGGAACTGTGCTTCTTTGTCAGTTTAGATTGGTCTCCAAAATGTGGATCTGGATTGTGTCGGAGGGTCGTAAAAAATACACAAATTTTTATAGGAGAAACTCTTGCTTTATAGTGCGTGGTTATGATATATTTTTACACAAATAACCCACAGCTTTTATACTTTTATTTAAAATGGAACAATACTGGTTTATTGATTTTAAAAAGCTATCGTAAAAATGAACAAGTGCTACTCTTTCAGTCAAGGGGAAAAAATGACATTGGACCTGCCGTCTTTCCAAAAAGTAAAAAAAAAAAACACGAATAAGTGTCATATTACAATTAGTTCTGGAGTATTTTCATAGACAACAGACGTGACTGGTATGTCTACTCTACACTTCTCTCCTGCATAAAAAGTTAATAGAATACTTTTGTCTGATGATGCTCATGTATTTTTAAGATGATAAATCGTTGTTGTCCTTGCTATACCCTTCAACAGCACAAAGTATGATGAATTTCTGTATGACATTAATTAATTCTGTCTTTTCAGACAATCACCATCCTTTGGTCCCTCAGGTTTACATGATCAATGAAAAGTGAACTACTTTTGGTTCTACTTTGGTGGCGTCGGTGGCCTCGTCATCATGAGGTCGCGGGTTCGGGGGTTCGAGCCGTGGGCCCGACGTTGTGTCCTTGGGAAAGGCACTTTACACGAATTTTCCTCACTTCACCCAGGCGGGAAAGGGTACCCAGACATAGACAGCGGAAGAACTTGTCAGTATGTTAGTGTTTTAGCGCCTATAAATAGCTGCTTGCACTGTATGCTTCCCAAGAAGTTGAGGTTGTTATAGAATTCTCTCAGGTCTGCTGGGGTAATAGA
>NW_004798166.1:134644-136144 GCF_000002075.1 Aplysia californica
GAAAATCTATTAATCTGATCTCAGTGTCGATTTTTGGCCAATATCTCCATTCTTGGATTGCTCGAAGTAACTCATTTTTTCAACTTGATTCACATTGATAATATTTTAAAGATATAATTTATATGACCTCTTCGTTCTCACTTTGCTCTCACGATGTACTTTTACGGAAAAATAAATGTTAATTAAGCTGTTATGAAGCTAAGACATCCTCATGGGTAAAGGTCGTCCTCAGCTGGGAACACGGTGACTCGTAATACGCTTAACTTACGAAGATCTAACTAAAGGAATTCACACATTACATGTCAGACAGAGTCGAAATGTTATTCGCGTAATTTATTGTTCTAAAATCGAATTCAGATCAGCAATGTTTATCTTTGCGGTCAGCTGATTCGTTGAAGTCACGGAGTTGCACGAAATGCTAAAAGTACACTGTAAAACCAACGGTGCCCTTGTGTTGCAGCTATTTTGCGCTTAGCCGTCGCACTTTGAGGGCATCAGGTTGATTCTCGTCGCGGGAAGAGCTTTTCTCGAGTATCTTGGTCTTTCTGTTGGGACGTCGTAATATGTGATGCAGCGTGGTGGAATCAGGCTCTCGTCAATTTTTGGGCATTTAGAGTTATTGGTATCATCTTAAAGCTTGTTCACTTGTCTTATTTGGATGAAAATAATGTCCATTTATCTTGAATACAAGTGGAGATATTTCCGAATGAAGGAGGTGGGGGTCACCCTGTTTTCAGAGGAAAAATTAGTGAGAAAATGGCCGCCAAAGATGTGTTATTTCCTTAGCTTAAGAGTCCGTGGTAACTGAAAATTTATATTTTGTGTGCCTTTAATCTACGTTTTTCAGAAAAGTCCACACAGAAATAAGTTCTTTAATGGACATGAAAGGTGTTGGGCCAAAAAACAAAAACTTGATAAAAATTTACAAACCTGCGGAAAAAATACAAGTTTCTTCAATTTGATTATTTTGACGAGAGCCTGATTCCACCACGCTGCCTCACACATTATACTTTCTACCTGAGTTATCCCTAACAGGCAGGCTCGAAGCCAGCCTCCTAATGGCACGAAAATGTGTCGGTGAGGGCGTAAGAACATCTGCCTTGATTTTAAAAAAAGATATTAAAAGTCTGGGGGGGGGTTTGTTCTTTATGCAAGAGTCCATAGTGTTTGCAGCTTTCCCTGTGCGTAAAAGAGGCGTAAAAACCAAAACTTTTGGTGCGGTGATAGAAGTGTGACGGAAACAGTTTTCATTTAAGTGCAAGCGACGTGTTTTGTCTCCCGCTTTCTTATTACAAGTTGTTTCGAAGGGGCTGCTCTAGCCAGTTTTCCGTGTTGTGCTATTAATGGGTTGGTTTTTTTCATGTTTTTAATAGGATGGAAATGTAGGGGTGGTTTGTTTTAGTTTTTGTTTTTTTATTGGGGGGGGGGAGTACTTCTTACTTCTCCTTTTCCTCCTCAATTAGAGTGGGGTTTGTTTGGGGTTGTTATTTTTTTGTGGGG
>NW_004798166.1:136914-138166 GCF_000002075.1 Aplysia californica
ATATATAATATATACACCTGTTACTCAAGGTCACAGAGAAACGCAACGGTTAAAGCCCAGTGGTGATTCTTCACAGTGCCTGAGTCATTGCCACTTAGATCTCTACTTGACTTGAAAAAAAAAGAACGACTGGTTTAAAATCTGAAGTCTTAATTATATTTTTTCCTTCCATTGCTATAAAAACTGTTTACTGTCGTAAAGCGTCTTCGTATTGATTGAGTGAACGACCACTCTCACTCCAAGTCAAAAGACGAGTGGGCGGAAAACGTGTGTGGTAAGCGACAGCTTTGATCCGAGTAAGTTTGAAGGGTGGCATGTCACGAAAACTACACACTGTGAGACACACATTGAATCCAAGTTTTTTTTTTCACATCTCAAGCTTCATTTGAATTAGAGAGGGTTTTTTGTAAATGTTTTACGGCGCTCGCAATTGCATACGGTCATATTTTTGAGCGGGACACATTAAACATTTTCAGTTGGTAGGATTAATAAAGCGTATGTGTCTGGTGGTTTTTTAACGTCATTTAGTAGTCGGCTTCGACCATACCTCTGTCAGGCGATATTAGTCGACAGAGAGCCGTGTTTTTGTCACTACAAGTACAAAGAAGTTGCCCTCGCAAAAGCCAAAAACTGAAATGCTGAGATTACTGAAAAACTGAAGCCAACGAGCTGTGTTGATCAAAGACATCGCCTCCTAATTTGGAGTTCTGGGATTCAACTTTTTAAATTTCAAGATAGGTTTTTTTGGGTTTTTTTCAAAACACGTCTAACAACACCAAAATGCCCGCTGAATCCTTCCTGGTGACAAAGCTTTGGAGCCAAAGTAAAATTCAGTCCTGCAGTCGGAACTCATTGACCCGAGGCGTACATTTAGGCTCACTACAATCGTCAAACTATCTTTCAAAGAGAACTAACATAAAACAGTCCAAACCAGTGGGGACTCAAGTGGTTAAGTGAGAAGGGACTTAGACTAAAAAGTAATGTCAAGCATTTTGTATCTCAGAATTACAATGTTTGATCTGCTCAGTACCTAGTTTTGAGAAATTTGACGTAAAAAATTGTTGATTTTCAAAACATTTCAAACTTTTTGGGAACTAATTTCTTTGAATATCTTTATTACAATTTTAAATAATCTTACGATTTTGACCCAGCAGCACATAGAACATTTGGTTTCTTACCACATAGTCTGGGAAACTCAAAACAGCAAAACATGTCATAAAGGTCGTCCTCAGCTGGGAACACGGTGACTCGT
>NW_004798166.1:138266-139450 GCF_000002075.1 Aplysia californica
CAGCAGCAGCAGCAGCATTGCCTTTTTCACCCTGCACCAGGGCATAGGCCACGGACAAACACTTTCCACCTTTCTCTACCCTGGGTTACCCTCTTGATGTTCTTCCATGTCTTACGAATTTTCTGTACATGATCAATTTCTGTGATTCTTTTTCAGGTTCCACGAGGTCTTCCCCTTAATCTTTTACCATGTGGACTCCAATCCAACACTTTCTTTGTTATGCAGCTGCCTGACTTCCTTAGAGTATGTCTAATCCATCGCCACTGCCTTCTTTCTACCAAATCTCTGACTGGGATCTGTCTTGTTTTCTGTAACACTTCCTCGTTGGTGACCCTATGTCTCACATCCATACAGCAGGACTGATTTCACATTAAGACACGACAGCACTAGCACCAAATGCAGGGCGCTGCACAGTGGCGACATGCAATGGCATGTTTGCGAAATTGTTCAGTATTGGTGTAAGATAAGATAAAATAAGATAAGATAAGATGAGATAAGTTAATACTTTATTGTCCCAGGGTTATTTTTTTCCCGGTACAATGAAGTATAATCTTTGTATAATCTTTGTATATTCATGTACGTATTCATGTACGTAAATATTTCTAATTATGTATTTACGTATGTATGTTTGCCATTGTAACAAAAATTTTCCCACTGGGATCAATTTGAAAGATTTGAAACACAAGAAAGAAAATGTACTTTAGTGTACATTATACACTTGAATTATTATATTATGCTATATCATCCACCTTCATGTGTTTGGTTGGGCGCTTCAGGGCAGTCGTCGCGAAATGTATGTAGCATTAGCGGCAGAACATCAGTTTCGTAGTTATGGTCGAATGAACACTCAGGATTTCCCTTATTTCCCTTCGTTTGATCCAAAATGGGTGAAATGATTAATTCTATAGTCTATACTGGACCGGAATGAAGTCAGGGTTTTCCGAGTTGGATACCATACTGGAGTTGGCCTTTGGTGGGTGCTCTGGTGTGGTTTGCTTCTTATTTCCTCTCAAACATCTATCGGCCTTATCTCCCCTTCTTTTTTTTAAAGGTTTGTTACTCTCTTGTAGGAGGGTGCGGTGGCAGGGTGCTTAGTGCGCTCGTCTCCGAAGCGGAAAGTCCGGGTTCGAGCCTCGGTTAGGACACGGATTCTTTTTTTGCCCCCTCCTGCCTACCCAGCAGTA
>NW_004798166.1:141656-148077 GCF_000002075.1 Aplysia californica
CATACGCACACACACACACACACACACACAAACTTACTCTTAAAAACATGTGCGTCAAGCGGATGCACCACTCTCAATGTAAAACTCCGCGGACCCAAAAAATAGTGCTCTAAAGCGCTCTAGAGTAAAAGACGTAACTCCTGGTGCTCCAAAATGTTCTTTATTTTTTTTACGTTAAAAGACAGAAGGTTTCTGACTGTATGTAGGGTAAATAAATATCATGTTACAAGAAAAGTTTTTCGAAAAAAAAGTTGTCGACAACTGTCCTTGGTTGACGCATAATTAAGGATGAAACAGATACCGATGTATGCATCTAGCCAACATCCCACCAGAATCAATGTAACGATTCAAGGACCACTCTAGACATTTTATGGTGTAGCCCCATTGCACTGGAACCAGGCCTGTACGGCATAACACCTTCTCCTCCCCAAAATTCTCCAAATAAAAACCTTTTCAGCACGGTGAGCTATTCATCTGATACGACTGTGGTATAACTGTCCTTGTCCTGAGTGGATGGTTGGCGGGTGCTCTAGTGTGGTTTGTTTCTTCTTTCCTATCAAACATCTATCGTCCGTATCTCCCCTTCTTCTTTTTTATGTTTGTTACTCTCTTGTAACACCTCTAATCTTCTGGCGCTCGTATGACCTTGTGCAGTTGCGAGCGCCGTAAAACCTCTACTGAAACTAAACTAACCCTATCCTGAAACCAGAACGGGTCGATTACGCCCCTGTACCTGAACGTTTCTAAGAAGTGAAACTTTGCGTTTGACCCATTGCGTTTTACCCAGATTTGGTTGAAACTTTTGAAACTTGATATTTCATGGATGTGTAGGTGAACTTTCTGCATATTTCTAAACTTAATGTCCCCCTGGTAAATTTTCTTTGTAGGAAATTTTGATATAATTAGGGCACTAATGACGGAGATCTTGCCCTTTAAGTGGGTCCTCTTTTTTAGACACCATGTATTTTTACATCCCATTGACACAGTTTAGACCATATAGATCTAGCAGACGAGTTTCAACCGTGCCTGTGAGGACAAGTCCGGGATCTGAAGGGCACAACTTCTCAGCAGACAGACTGCGATATTCGATAAAAATTCTCTCCACAATGGAATCGAATTGAAGTCTTCTGCGTGTGACGGTTAAGTAGTGCGTAAAGACTACTAGAGCGCACTGTCTGTAAAATGACCTGACATATCAATTATATAACAAAACTGTTGACGTTGTTTTTTGTTTTTTGTTACATACTCTCACTATTTCCTGGCCAGTGCTGTAGTACAGGGTGAATCGAATGTTTATTCAGTTTTGTAGATCAAAGAAAACAATTATCGTATCTGAATGATGTCTGGGCTTATCTCTTTGTCAGATAATGGAGTGTGCTGAGGACATGAGAGAGGTAAAGCAGACTACATACAAACGAAATGACATCAGAACCGAAACAGCAGCAATATTAAAAACGTCCCGACAGTACAACTATTCATAGAGTAATAGTTGCCTCTGATTGAGTTGAAACAGCCGAGAAAAAGAATCCACTTTAAAGTAAAGTAACATAAAGAAACAGTCTGTTTTGTCCCTCTCATCATCATCCAGTGCCAGATCTGCGACAGACATCGGCGGTCATGGTTTTCCATTCATTCCTTTGCTCGGATGCTCTCAAAAAAGCTACGTTTCCCTGATCTTTCCCTGTTACCCATTTGTTAAGGTTCCCTAAGTATGTTGTTCTGGGCCCACCCCTACCTCGCTTGCCTTCAATTTTGCCAGTGAGAGCTAGATGTTCAAGAACCTTATGTCTATTCAGGTGTCCCAAAAACTGCATTTCTTGTTTCCTGATTGTTTTTAACTTTGAGCGTCCCACGTGAGCTTCATCAAGCACTACCTCATTTGATTTCGTTTCCTTCCACGATACTCTTAGCAGTCTCCAAAGAAATCACATTTCTGTTGCTTCCTGTTGTTTATATTTTATTGTCACTGTCTTTGGTGATTGCTCAGCTTTCACAGCCATATAGAAGGGTTGACCAAACATAGCATTTCAGGACTTTTATTTTGGAGTTCACTGAGATGTTTCTATTAATATTTTTTTCAGGATTGGGCTCATTTTATTGAAACTAGCCTTAGCCATAATTTGTAGTTTTCCTTTTTATTTCTACACTGCTTATATTTTGCTATTGGGCACGAATGCATTTATTCCACAATGCCTACCGAGCATTTAATATTAATTACTGGCAACACCTCCCCCTCCCCCCTCACCCCCCGAAATATGACGAATTAATGGGCATCTTGGAAAGACATAAAAAAAACCAGAGTTGTTACTATCTTTTCCTTTGTTTAAAGTGGTGAATTAGTTCATATCATGCCAGGTTTAATGAACTCAGTTTTTATTTTTATTTTTTTCAAACTTGAAATTGCCGTGATTTCCTTCGTATACCAGTCTGCCCGTACATGCATATAATATATTAGTTTTGCAAAACAATATGGTCATATAAGTGCCGAAGATACAGAAAAGAGGTGTTACAAGAGAGCAACAAACACAAAAAAGAAGGAGGAAAGATGAAGACGAAAGGTGTTTGATAGGAAAGAAGAAGCGAACTATATATACCAATCGTGGTACATGTGTGGATTTCCACACGTAGGCTGGTTTCCTGTTGCCTTACTTTCCGCATGCTCAGTGTCAGTTTGGGAATACAAAAATTATAATATCTAAGCATTGGGCCAGCCTTGATCTATGAATTCTTTCTCATCCCCAACGCTTTGATCATGGATGCAAATAGAATGCAGATGTTCAAAATGAGCGAAAAAAAACAAAACGTAAAATAACATAATATTATAAAAATATTATACCAACAGCTGCTGTTCCTGAACGGTTTGCCAGTGTGATTCTTTTCCTAGCCCCATTGCTCCGCGTCGGGGTTTATATTGTATTAATCATCAATGGGATGCGTTTGTTGATTGATTTGGTTGTTTTTTTAAATTATTTAACTATTTATTTGTTTGTTTGTGTGGTTGGTTGATTGGTTGGTTTATGTTTGTTCGTTTGTTTGTTTTTTCTTTCTTTCTTTCTTTCTTTCTTTCTTTCTTTGCTTATTTGTCTGTGTGTTTGTTTTTGGGGTTTATTTTTACACATGTCACTGTTTTAAGGTTCCAAGCGTCGATTCTAAGTTTTTTAAAATATGGCTGCTTTTATGTTAGGTACAGCAAACGCCACTGGGAGTTTTCCATTCTCTGTTATCAGTCAAAAATAAAAGAGAGGGGAGGCAATGTTTCCTGCAACGAGTCGAACAAAGACGATGTATTTAACCATGTTTGGTGCCCTTGTGAAGGAGAGCTGAATATTGTTTTGGTACTCTACTGCTGGAGGGTGCGGTGGCGGAGCGGTTAGTTCGCTCGTCTCCGAAGCGGAAAGTACGAGTTCGGGTTTCGGTTCGGACACGGATTTTTTCCGCCCGCTCCTGTCCACCCAGCAGTAATGGATGCCTGACTTCCGGTTGGGGAAGTAAAGGCGGTGTGGAAAGAATTGGCCACACTGCCACCATATGTCGAAGGCCTAGGAAGTTGTCTCACTAACAAGGCAACCCCCATGTCCAGATCGGATGCGGGAACAACTTTTACTCTACTGCTACTGTTGCTTCTTCTGTTGCTGCTGCTGGGTTTGTTTTGTTTTTGTTGTTGTTGTTGTTGTTGTTGGGGGTTTTTTTTTGGGGGGGGGGTTATCCTGCCCAATTTTATCATCTGGCGCTTTTGTGTTTAGTAATAACAACAAAGTGTGCTACATTTTGGGTTTTGAAATTAGCTGTTAGTCTTAGAGTAAACACTCAGGAAAATGTTTTACATATAGATAAATACATTAATATATAAGCGAATACATGTGTTACTTCACTCTTATGACGTTTTTTTGGTAAGTTTCACATCTAAGTGTTGCCATACCCCCAACTGGAGATGGCTACCACAACTGGTTAGTAGTTAATTGTTTAGATCATGTTAGTCCGACATTCCTCAGCTCTTTCTAGTCATGAGGTGGGCACCTTCTGTCCTGCTCCCTAGTGGAGTCATCTTTACAGTGTCACCGAAGGTTCCGAAAGTATGCACGAAGTCTCATACTATGGTGGTGATATTGTCAGTATTAGTACCTAAACCACTGGACCAAGACGAGTTGGTAGGAGGGAACAGATAGAGATAAAAGTTTTGTTTGTCTGGGGGTAGTGTTTTTTGTGTTTGCATCTGTATGTTTTGTCTTTTCTTAATATGTGTGCACTTGCGTTGATGTTAGTCGGACATATCCTGTTTAGTATACTTTTATTTCACGGATTTTTCTCAAACGAAGTGCTTTTTTAAAATAATAAGTACCATGATTTGTGGGTTGACCTGTTGGACGACTCACCGCTGTTGCTGCTGCTGTTTTTTCTGTTACTTCATTATTGTTGCTGCTGCTGCTGCTGCTGCCGATGAAGATGATGATGATGATGATGATGATGATGATGATGATGATGATGATGATGATGATAAATCTACGCGAATTATTTACTCTCAACGCGTTTTATTTACTTATATTAAATATGTCCCCTATGTTTCAATGTGTACGTGTGAGTGTGTGTGTATGTGTTACTTTGATTGTTTGTTTGTTTGTTTGTTTATTTTGATGCTTTAGTGTTTGGGATACAAATTACATCGAAATGTCTGCATCGCCGATAACATCAGTGTTGAAAGGGAACCTACATCTTAAGTATATAACTTGCTTCGATCAGGAAATCTTATCAACAAGGCTAGAGGACTATTTAAAGTAATGCTGTATTTTTCCTTGGGTGTTTTCTTTTTTTCTGTCTTTTTCTTTCCGCTGAAAGATGGGAATGCTTTAGAATCTCTAAGAACACAACTTTGAATGGGCAGCTGCAGAGGTGAATAACAAAACAAAAAAAGAAATTCTGCTTCATGTGATGAATTTCTCACGCTTGTTGTTGTTAGTTTATTCTTTTTAACGTTCTTTTTATCCGACGATTTCAGACACAATTTCGATTTAACCTGATTATCAGCGCTTTCGAGAACATGCTTGCACCGTTGTTGAACGCAAAATCGAATGTCGCTCTCGAGAAAGACGCAGCATGTTCCCACAATCAGTCCGAGGTTGTAGATGGGCTTCCCTGTCTGGGATCTTCTTCTTTGTCGCCTGTCTGTTTGTTGTTGTTGTTGTTGGAGTTGTTGTTGGAGTTGTTGTTGGAGTTGTTGTTGTTGTTGGAGTTGTTGTTCGAGGTGGAGGTGGTGGTGGTGGTGGTGTTATTGTTGTTGTCGTTGCTGCTGTTGTTGTTGGTGGTGGTGGGGAAGGTGTTATTGTTGGTGTCGTTGTTGTCGTTTTTGTTGTTGTAATTGTTGTTGTGGTTGTGGTTGTGGTTGTGGTTGTGGTTGTGTGTTGTTGTGTGTGTGTGTGTGGTAGCCTATCCGTTCGAAATGTTCGGAGCCCCGAAGAGTGTGCTCTTCGCCAGGGCCACCGCCTCCCTTGGGAAGCGGGTGAGGCAGTCCAACCTCCTTGAATCCTCCCCGAAGAGATATTTTGGGACTCCTGAATAAACATAAAGGTCTTGAACATCTAGGTCTCATTGGCAAAATTGAAGGCAAACCAGGCAGGGATAGGCCCAGAGCAACCTACTTAGAGAACCTGAACAGACGGGTAACTGGGAAAGATAAGGATAACATAGTTTTTTTTAAAGCATCCGAACAAAGGAATGATGGAGAACCATTATTATTCACCGATGTCTGTGGCAGATATGGCACTTAATGATGATGAATGGTTTAACACCTCTTTCCAAGCTGTATACCATTAAAGGGGTGGGGGCATCCTGTCCAGTTCCGAATAGACAGATCAAGTAGTTGATGAGCCTTGAAACCCACCAAAACAACCTAATCAAAGACGTTTTCACAATCAGGATTATAATAATATCTGATGAAAAATTATTACCCCAACAGACCATAGAATACTAAGAAACATTCTCAGCTTCCCGGGAAGCCTACAATGCAAGCAGCTGGTTAAGCGCTCAAACACTAACAAACTGACAGCATCTTTCACTGTCTATAGCTGAGTACCTATTTTCCCATGGGTGAAGTGGGGAAAATTTGTGTAAAGTACCTTTCCCAAGGACATAACGTCAGGCCCGGGGCTCGAACCCCCGAACCCGCAACCTCACGATTACGAGTCCGGTAGCCCATGCACTAGGCCACCGACGCCACAAATTAATTACCCACGCCCTTGCCCAGCCTAAAGCTACCTTAGCTGTTTGCCTTGAAAGGATAAGACGTTGGTTCGATTCCACGAAAGGATATACTACGCCACGGTACTTCTTACACACGGTCTAGTATGATCGAGATGATATGATTGCCGGGGGGCAGAACACAAATTACATTTGTTCACCATCGTTGTTAACTGTTTTTGGTTCTTGT
>NW_004798166.1:150073-152820 GCF_000002075.1 Aplysia californica
GTGTGCGTGTGTGTGTGTGTGTGTGTGTGTGTGCGCTTGTGTATGTTTGTGCGTGCGTGAGCGTTCTTCCCCATCATTTGAATATTTTTATTTCTGAAATACCACTGTCACCTGTTTAAATTTTCGACCTATTAGTTTTTTTTATCTAATATGCAATTTTTAGTCTTCCAACAGCTATTTATAACAACACCACAGCAACGGTAGTAGAAATCTAATCATCTTACATTTACAACCCTAAAAACAGGTAAAATGAAAAGGTCATCCGCTGTAATGATCTACCTTCGTAGCAATGCGCTTAACTAAGTAAGTAATGGAGTAAAAAGTACTCCTGATTGGTGAACAGCCAGGCCCCAGAGGTGGTTGGGGGGGGGGGAACGGTGACCGTCTACCGTCCTCGTGACTGGCTCGATCCAGGCGAACGTGAGCCTGCTTCACGCATGGGGCCGTGAGTCAATGATTCAGGTTGACGACTTCGGTCGGACAGTCAGAGAGGTTGTTGGGTGGTCGGGAAGCTGCTCACGAGAGAGTACTGTTGAGCAGGCTGGGTGGATGGATAGATGGATGGATGGATGGATGGGTGATGATAACACCAGCCGGTTGTTGAGTACTACTGGGACACACGACGTTTTCGTTCTTTCGTTCGTTCATCTTTTTGGATCTAATTCGTTCGGTAGTTAGACTGCACATTTGCGCCGGCAGACCGGTGGCATATCTCTCGGATCTAATACGTATTTGTCACAGATCACTGACGGAACTTTTGGATCTAATACGATAGCTGCGCATTTGTCTCAGACTCTGTGCTCGTCTGCGGATCTTCTAATGCGATAGCTACATTTGTCACAGACTGTGTGTGCGTCTTTTGGATCTTCTAATAGGATAACTTCATTTGTCACAGACTCTGTGCTCGTCTTTTGGATCTAATACGATAGCTACATTTGTGTTACAGACCGTTTGCAAAACGTATGGATCTAATACGATAGCTGCATTTGTGTTACAGACCGTTTGCAAAACGTATGGATCTAATACGATAGCTACATTTGTGCTACAGACCGTTTGCAAAACGTATGGATCTAATACGATAGCTGCATTTGTCACAGACTGTGTGTGTGCATCTTTTGGATCTTCTTATGCGATAGCTACATTTGTGTTACAGACCGTTTGCAGAACGTATGGAATTAATAAGATAACTCGACATTTGACACAGCCCGTAGGTAGAACTTTGCGATCTAATACGACAACTATACAGGTTTCACAGACCACTGGCTGATCGTGTGGATCTAGATCTAATACGATAATTACACGTTTGTCACTCATCTTTTAAAAATCTATTTCAAAAACTAAATTGACATTGTGTTGCAATTTCGATGATGGGACGAGAGCGTAGATAAACGTTTTTGGTGAGTACCACTTAAATAAGTTTTATTTCGTGCAATAAAGGAGGTTTCTGTAGGTTTTTTTCTTTGTCATGTATTAATTTAAAGTTGTTTTTGTTAGTTTGAGGTGTAATAAGTTACTAGAAACAGCCGGGTGAGAATTGAAACTAGTTTACATTTGAGCGCAGTTAGTTACGACATGGAATTTCTGCACGATGAGATAGTTTGCTGGATGCAAAAGACCTTAAGAAATGTGCTTTGTGATAAAATGGAAAGACAATTCCTCTATTTTTTCCTTAATAGACTTGAGGTCGATTCCCACGAGGGGGAACATACTACGCTAGCAAGTTTTGTATCCCTCGCCCCTCTGCTATGATATATGTGTAAGGTGACGATTTGGAATCAGACGTTCGTCAGTGTTAGGGCATATGTGGTAACTGGTATCATCTTAAAGCCTGTCCATTTACTTTGCTTTCAGTGGAAAAAAAATCCATCTATCTTGAATAGAAATCAGAATAGTTGCGATTGAAGGAGGTCATGGTCGCCTGGTTTCAGAGGTGAAATTAGCGAGAAAATGGCCGCCAAAGTTTGGTAATTCCCATTGCTTGAGTGTCCTTGAAAACTGAAAATTAACATTTGTTGTGCCTTTAATCAATGTTTTTCAGTAAAATCAACACAAAAAATGTGTTTTCAAATGGATATATCCAAGGTGTTGGGCCAAAAAAATATTAATAAATAAAAAAAAGAATTGCCCAGCGTTAAAAAAGGCCAATTTCTCTGATCTTATTATTTCGACGTGCCCCTGATTTCACCATCATGCCTCGCATATTATGGGGCACAGTCTGCATAGGCCACCAAAGGCATGGTCGAAGCAGTGGGCTGCTTAAATGATTGACCTTATGTCAACGGAGAAGTAAAAGTATTTACGATATTTTTATTTTCTTATTAAATAATCCGCGCATATCTGCGAGACGGTCATGTTGCTTACCATACTCATCTGGTTTGAATATATTTTCACCTGATGGTGAGGACAAAGAAGCCAGCTATTTTAAGGTACAGTATAGTTGACTCTATAGCATAATTTCAAGGTACAGTATAATTGACCCTATGACGTGATTTTAAAATACAGTATATTTAACCCTAAATTGTTTTTAACCCTATCCGTAAGCCCTGGGGCCATTTTGTACCCCCGGGGTTGTATTCTTTACATTTTAGAATACTTCTAGTACGAAGATCTCTTTGAAACTTTTAGCATTTCTCAAAAAAATCATTTTGACGGATTAACGAGTGAATTTCCTCTTTGGAAAGTGGTGGCACAGACTACCCCAAGTGGTATGGATACGATAGTAAAACAAGAAGTACGGATAGAGTTAA
>NW_004798166.1:153028-154489 GCF_000002075.1 Aplysia californica
TGAGCGGGTCGGGAGCAGGAACAGACGATGAGGATTTGAACGCGCCTCTTCCTTAGAATATAAAAATTACACTCTATGAGCCGTTGGTGTGTTCTACCTCCTTGTATGCCCAGCTTGTGTCAGTTTTGAGTGTGGTGTGTAAGGTCAAAGAAAAGAGTTCACTCGACCAAAAAAGTGTCCGCAGAAGTCTGCGAATTGGTTCAGATTTCGCTGCAGTCTTTGTTTAAAGTTTTCTTTCGTTTCTCCATAAGAAGAATAGGAGTAGCAACCCCCTGTGCATCAGTTGTTCCGGTTCGCTCAGTGCGGAGTTTTGGGTTCATTTTATTTTAATGACCTCTCGCCTCTCGTTCTAAAGCCAAATTAACCGAAGACAACAGTCGCCCCTTCCGCCTGAAGAGGATATTAATTTGTCAGCGTAACCATTCAAAAAAGCGTTATTCCGAAATTGAAATTATAATTTATACAAAAACTTGTTCGTTTCACTTTGATCTTTTCCACACAAGTATCTAGGGTAACTCTGTTCGCAAAGTGGACGCTTTTTCGAAGCTTTTTGCGGCGGACTAGAAGTCAGTTATCTCCCTTTAATATAGCACAATATGTAATATGACTTGCTAGAGGTGGTCTTCCCTTTAATACATAATATTGTGACCAAGCAGAAATGTCCGTCCCTGTTAAAGTCAACATTATACGTTTGATCCGATTGAAGTCGTTTCCATTTTCATATTTATAATATTATCTTTTAGACGTGAATTTCCATTTATTAATACATAAATATGACGATCTAAAAGTGATCTGTCTTTTAGTACATACTAAAACCTTCTAAAAGTGGTTTATCTTGTAATACAATTTGAAACCTTCTAAAGGTCGTATGTCCTTTAATACATAGATCTATTATCATCAAAACTTTCTCAAAGTGGTTTGTCCTTAAATACGTGTCAAATCATTGTAGAAGTGGTCTGTCCGGACATGTTAAAACCTTCCAGAAGTAATCTGCCCTTTAATTTAAAACCTTGTACAACTTTTCTGTCTTCTAATACATGATTAAAACCTTCTTAAAGTTGTCTGTCTTTTAATATAATATAATATTATATTATGACCATCAAAAAGTGGTCCTCCAGTAAATACAATGACATACATTTTGATCTAGAGTATATTGTACGTTATGTGCATTGCTCCATTTGCGTCCGTATCATGAGCTTTACAGCCAGTTATGCCTTGAAAAGATTTATGTTTTGAAAGGATTATTGTGGGAGTTGGGGTGGGAGGTCAGGGGTTAAGTTATTCTACCTCGACACCAAGTGCCCCCACCTCCTTCAAACTCACATGTCTTGACAACTATCCAATGATATTTGGATATTATTTCCACCATAAGCAAGGCAAATGGACATTCTTTAAAATTGTAGGAATAGCTCATTATGCTAAAATAATTGACCAGGGATAACTTCATTTGTCACAGACTCT
>NW_004798166.1:156661-158346 GCF_000002075.1 Aplysia californica
AGAGAGAGAGGGGGGGAGAGAGGAAGAGAGAGAGCGAGAGAGAGAGAGAGAGAAAGAGAGAGCGAAGCAGTTAAGGATTGTGATTGAAGCGATGTTCTTTGCACGTTTGTATAGCACATACAACACTTTCATAGTAGAAATAAACCCTTCCTCCCATTTCTTCCTCCCATTTCTTCCTCCCATTTTCCTAACCCAGCCCCCTCCCCACGCTCCACCTTACTCCACCTGTTCCCTTTCCCATTCCCATTCACCAACCCCTCCTGTCATTCCCGTTCCCAAACTCTTACCCAATTGCTTCATAAACCCTTATCTCATCGGTAACTCCCCCTTTGCTCACCGTTAGCAGTACCAATACGTCATTGGTACCCCCACTGCCGCACCCCAAGAACTTGAATTCACTGGAATTAGTATATCCTTAAAGATGAACAAATGTGTTTATTTTTATGGATTCTGTCATTTGCAGATGCCATGCGTTATCACAGTAGGTTAATTACAAATGGATGCTTTTTGTGACGTAACTCTAGCACATGTTAATAGAAGACAATCTACGTAATAATATGTAAAAACATCTGCTCTTCTTGTTATTTACTTGCCTTGTTTCTGCACGTATTATATAATGCGTCGTTGTTTTATCACTAAAGGTAGGTAATTAAGTAAATATTTCTTACTTAACCCAGCAAGTTCGAGTGGCAAAGGAGGAAAAAGATTCTAGAGTCTGCAGGGGATGGCAGTGTTTAGTTTAATAAACAAAGGTCGTCTCTGCGAGATCAGTTCACTGTCCATTTCGTTGTGGGGTTGAGAGTCTTGACGGTTATTGGGCTGTGGAAAGAGAGGGGGCAACAATAATACGAAATTCCTAAAATTAAACAAAAATATACCCTATATAAAAATTATTTCTGTCTCTAAAAACTAAGATTTCTGAAACGCAGAAATGCGCTTTTACTGGAAGACTTGCCTGACCACTCAATTCTCGAGCGTAACAGTGAAGGGGTTAACCCTATCCGTGCGCCCTGGGGTTATTTTGTACCCCCAAGGTTGTATTCTTCCCATTTTTAGAATACTTATAGTAAGAAGATCTCTTTGAAACGTTCAGTATTTCTCAAAAAATCATTTTGACAGACTGCTATGCAAAGCGTACGGATCGGATT
Organism: Aplysia californica; assembly: GCF_000002075.1. Classification (NCBI taxonomy): domain Eukaryota; kingdom Metazoa; phylum Mollusca; class Gastropoda; order Aplysiida; family Aplysiidae; genus Aplysia; species Aplysia californica. The sequence goes on from NW_004798166.1 coordinate 157,810, forward strand.
AACGAGTAAATTTCTTCTGTGGAAAGTGGTGGCACAGAGTTCCCCACGTCGTATGGATACGATAGTAAAACGCGATGTACGGATAGGGTTAACCCAGCAAGTTCGAGTGGCCAAGGGGGGAAGGTTTCTGAGTCTGCAGGGGATGGCAGGATTTAGTTAGTAAACAAAGGTCGTCTCTGCGAGATCAGCTCACTGTCCATTCCGTTGTGGGCTTGAGAGTCTTGATGGTTATTGGGCTGTCGATGGAGAGGGGACATCAAATGTAAGAAACTCCTAAAATCAAACAAAAATGTACCCTGCAATGAATTATTTCTATCTCTAAAAAGTAAGATTACTGAAACGCAGAAATGCGCTTATACTGAACGACTTGTTGACCGCTCAATTCTCGAGCGCAGGCCTAACTGTGAAGTGGTTTAGTAATTATCTTTTTACCTATTTGGCAGTCTAGGCTAACACAATGAGAGGAACAGCCTCGAGAGTAGAGTTCTTCTTCTTCTTCTTCTTCTTCTTCTTCTTCTTCTTCTTCTTCTTCTTCTT
>NW_004798166.1:159566-160535 GCF_000002075.1 Aplysia californica
ACCCCCCTCTCCCTCACACTGGAACCGAAGTTGAGTCTTCAGCATGCGACAGCATTACCGCCTAATCGCTACACACAAGACAGGCTCCGGTTCGGGCTCATCTGGTCATTAAAAATGAAAATAGAGGCACCAGTCATCCATGTCTTGCCGCTGTTTTAGTCCGCCAGGCTATTTGTGGGGTTCTGTTCCCGCCTGGGTAACAAACAAATAACGATCGCGGGGTGGAGCCATTAGTATTAGTCATAGGTGAAAAGTTAATGACTATAATGCCGTTTCTTTCATGTGTTCATAGACTACTGCCATTCTTTTCCAAGTTCGACTGTTTTAAATATGTCATTAAAACGTGGCTGCAGTTGTTTTGGACGATAAATAATATGGTATTATGGAGTAAATGAAACGACCCAATATAGTTCAAAACAGACAACGGCCAACAATTTATATTGTGACTAATGCCAATGACATTTTTCTGCTGCACTCTTCAAAACGTTAATTTCAAATAAAGCCTGTTTATTGTCTCGCTTTTGATGGATGGAAAAACATTTCAAACTATCTTGAATATTAATCAAAATATTTGCAATGGAAAGAAGTGTCACTGAAATTGGGTGACTTTCAAAACTTGAATGCCCCTGGAAACTGTAAATGTATAAGATATTTTGTCTTCGCCCCTAAAATCCACATAGAAAAATTTGTATTTGCATGGACATAAATGGTGTTTTAGCCCCCCACTCGAAAAAACGTTTTAAAAAGATTATGATAAAAATGCCCAGTGTTCGGAAAAATACCAGTTTCCTTTATTTTTACTATTTTGAGGACAGCCTTATTTCGCTTCGATGGCACAGAATTATGTGTCTCTCCCTAGGTATGTAATAAAGTCACGGCGGTCATGTACTCAAGTTTCTGGCGCTGCATTAGTTCAAGCAGAAGTAGTATCTTGTCGGCTGGACGACGGAGCTGGATGGCACTGGCTCG
>NW_004798166.1:162346-165042 GCF_000002075.1 Aplysia californica
TGTCGGTCGCCACTGTGCAGCGCCCTGTAATTTGAGCTAGGGTTGTCGTGTCTTGCTCAAGGACACACTCCAGTGACCACCCATCTGATCCCCGTGTCACCGACACTTGCTTGACATTGCTTGAGTCAAAACTCGCTACTCACTTAGCCACTGGAGCCCCCAGTGATTTTATTAGAGGCCCTCGCTTCTGTCAATATGTGAAGCGTGCTGACAAAAAGAGTTACTTTTCGGATTCGAGTCCTATCCAAGTAGATACATCACGCATATAGGTGAAGTTTTTATAATGTTTAAATATGAAATAATAACAGGAATGTTATACCTAAAGAATATGGCATTAATTGTAAAAATCTACAAATTTGACCCTAGTGTCGATTTTTGGCAAATATCTCCATTTGTGGATTGCGAGAAGTAACCAATTTTGTCAGCGCACCTCACATGTATTATTAAAAACCCGGAGTGTATAAATGCAAAGAAGTATTGTATGGCTAAGCTTATGGGTATGCACGTAGAGCCAAAATGGCTAAGACACGTTACTCTTATTACTTATATAAACTGGCACCACCAAAGCAGTTATTGATTCGTTTATCAATGTTGATAATGAAAAGAACGAAGCTTTTTATTTGAATGAATGGGTGGGTGAATGAATGCTGGACGGAAACCACTGGTGGCTGGATGGAAACCACTGGTGGCCAGTAGTAAAGCGTTAAACTTAACACAGTGTGTGAGAAATCCCATTCAGGGATGTGTGAAAAAGAAACAACAACTGAGAAACTGGGTGTGTCATTTTGTGATGAATGATTGTCAGGGCGCCAAGGTGTTTGTTATAGTAAAATGTATAATATTAGACATTATATTATTATTATGCCAAATGTATGTGCGTGTGTCTATGTGTGTTTATGTTTGTAGGGGGGAATGAGAGAGAGAGAGAGAGAGAGAGAGAGAGAGAGAGAGAGAAGGGGGGAGGGGTGACAGACAGACAGACAGATAGACAGACAGACAGACGGTAAATGAGTAAGTATGGCTTTGTTTTTGTTGTTTGTTTGTTGTTGTTTTTTTGGGGGGTGGGAGGGTTCAGCTATTTGTTTGTTTTGTGTGTGTTTGTTTATTTTTGTACGTTCAAGTATGTGTGTGTATGTGTGTGTGTGTGTGTGTGTGTGTGTGTGTGTGTGTGTGAGCGTGTCTGAGTGTGTGTGTTTGTGTGTCTGTGTGTGTGTGTGTGTGTGTGTTTGTGTGAGGGGAGGGGGGAGGACTGAGTGTTTGTGTGAACGGGGCATTTCGTGCCTGAATCGGACTAATTAGCCACCTATGGACACAGCAGACGATGACGTCAGATCCCAGGAGAGGTCGGAGGTCCTCATTGACCGGGACGGACGAGCAAACATGATTGGCCGGAGAATAGATCTGTCTACATAACGCGGATTGTGGGCATTTTCCGGAGAGTCTGTGGTTTAAGGTGGGGTGGGGGGTGGGGGGTGGTACATTAATTATGTGTGTGTGTGTGTGTGTGTGTGTGTGTGTGTGTGTGTGTGTGTGTGTGTGTGTGTGTGTGCCTTTGATCAGTGTGTTTAAGTAAAACCCCTAAAGAAATGTGTATAAATGTGTATTTAATTAACACAATAGCTAAAACAGAAAACGAGAAAAGAACCCCCTCCCCAATTAAAAAAAAACACCAAAAAAAAACGAATAAAATTTCTCAACAAACAGAAAAAGTCGGTTTCTTCGATTCCACCATTTCTGAGACAGCGTGGTGGAATCAGGCTCTCGTCAATTATTGGGCATGTAGAGTTATCGGTATCATCTTAAAGCTTGTTCACTTGTCTTTATTTGGATGGGTAAAAATATCCATTTATCTTGGATACAAGTCGAAATATTTGCAAATAAAGGAGGTGGGGGTCACCTGTTTTCAGAGTTAAAATTAGTGAGAAAATGACCACCAAAGATCAGTTATTTCCTTAGCTTAAGAGTCCGTGGTAACTGAACATTAACATCTTTTGTGCCTTTAATCAACGTTATTCAGAAAAATCCAAACAGAAATGAGTTCTTTAACGGCTATAAAAGGAGTTGAGCCCTAAAACAAAAATTTGATAAAGATTCACAAACCTGTGGAAAAATGCAAGTTTCTTCACTTTGATTATTTTGACGAGAGCCTGATTCCACCACGCTGCCTCACATATAGACGAGCGCCTGATTTCCCCACAATGCCACACACATAATATACATATAAATACATATAAAAATAACACTGATCGCAATTTCCTATCTGTACGGCATTCCGGAAACTCTCTCTTGAAAACAGAAGAAAAAAACCAGGTCGGAAAAAATGAAGCAAAGAAAAGAATATCTGCCGTTATAGAATTGAATGTCTGGGAGAAAGGGGGAGCAATTTAAAGGCCGTCTTCACACATTTAGAAACGATATCTGTTTTGTTGGAATATGCATATCGCCCACTTCAAACACGCACAAATGTGGCTGTTTCTTTTCATCCTCCGCTCGAAGAAGAATTACAGAAAAAAAACCAGCCAAAAGAAGAATAAAAAATCCGCCAAAATAAAAAAAAATTGAAATCATGATGGGAGACAGCTTAGAAACAGTTGTTTGAACGGAATCTTCGAAAATCTGGGTCTCACTTTTATTTTGTAATGGCATAAGGGTTGGTTGGCTCAGTGAAGACAAGTGTGTGTGTGTGTGTTTGTGTA
>NW_004798166.1:165142-169302 GCF_000002075.1 Aplysia californica
ACTGAAAGTTTCAAAGAGATTTTCGTACTAGAAGTATTCTAAAATGTGAAGAATACAACCCTGGGTGTACAAAATTTTTATGACCTCAGGGAGTACGCATAGGGTTAAGTTATCTCATTAATATTGTTGGTCTTACATCTGTTCGTTCTCAGTGTTTATTTCTGTCTGCCTATCTATCTTTTTGTGGGTGGTTGGCGGGTGCTCTGGTGTCGTTTGCTCCTTCTTTCCTATCAAACATCTGTTTATCTCTCTTCCTTCTATTTTGTGTTTGTTACTTTCTAGTAACACCTCGAATCGTCGGTATTTATATGACCTTTTTGTGTTGCAAGTGCTGTAAAACTCTTACTAAAACTAGAAAAAAAACTATCTATCCTGATTTTTTTCATTTGTCGGAACAGCATGTTGTCTTGTCAAATTGGTGATCTTTGATCGAGAATAGATATGAAAAACTCGTTTGTATTTCTATCTTTACTAATAAATAGTTCAGAAAGATGTTGATAAGTAAGGGATAAAATGTTTTGAAGACTTCTTTTTGCATAATATTGAACAATCATAAGTGAACATAAGGGGACGATCTTGTAATGAATACTACACATCTCACGAAAGCAATAAAGATGGATTACATATCCCGCTACGAAAGAACCATACGACAGGCAGCAGTAACTACTGACATTCAAAAACGATGTTTAAGGCTTTTCTGACATAAGAAGGTAACTCGGTAATCTGTTTTTATGAGAGAGTCATGTGAAGAGTTTCTGACATTGGAATTGGGGATCTGGGATGAGGGGGGGGGGTGGTTGGGGACCGGGCAACAGAGAAAAGGTAAGGTGGGGGAGGGGATGGTTGGGGAGTTGATCGAGGAGTTAGAATTGTGAGTGGTGTTATAAGATCAGGAACTTATTGCACAGCTGTTGCCTCTTTCCTTTATTATCGACAGGTTCATAGTCGTATGTTGTAGCGGAACGCGAGGGTGCTCCATGTTGGATGGAGGCCAAAATGCCATCAATACTTTTCCTACCAGCTTTATGTTCGAGGGCTCCCATCTTATGAAGAAAGGCGGCATATACCAAAATGTCATGTTTGAAATTTTTGTTGGTTTTTTTTTTGTGGGTTAGTAAGAGTTTTACAGAACATGCAACACTAGCTGGTCAAATTGTGAATGCTGGAGATTAGAGGTGTTACAAAAGAGAAACATACTAAGAGAAATGGGGGGAGATAAGGATGGCAGTGGTTTGATAAGAAATAAGGAGTAAACCACACCAGAGTGCCCGCCAACCAACCACTCATGTTTGCTTCCAAAGTGAAAAAAATAATCCGTTTTAAGAGTGCTGATGAAAGCAACGCTGCTAGGACTCGAAATACATTGCTCGAAGGTTTTAAACACAAATACTGCCATTTTTGCCTCACTCATTGACTATGAACGTTATTTTTTTTTTTTTCGATTTTTGCAATTACGAGGTTTTGAGTTTGAGTGTTTTTAAAAAGAAAACAAAAGTGAACAATGTTGTTTTCAGAGCAAGATCAATGTTTAACTTCGTGACCTTCCGTGAGTTATAGTGCGTTTGTTTCGTTGGTGTCTTTTTAAGTCTCAAATTGAATAAACTATGCTTGTCTGTAAGTAAAGAAAATGTATGGGTTTAACGCCCCCATTAACCCTGTAACGTTATTTAAGAGGTAGAACCTCCGAAATTAACGTCCTTCTCCGTAAGTCTCCGTTAAAACCGAATCAAATGAGTTGAGAGCAGCCTTGGAGACTCCATAAAACGACCCGATTTTCAAGCCAAGGGGTTGACCAAAATTAATCAAGACACGTATTCATATTTATATCATATAATAGTCGTTGTTTTCATATTTTCTATTTCTTTTCCTAGGTCGTGACTCTTCGACCGTGCAAGTGACCTATATGGCGTATCAGGGTCAAGGTCACTATGTCCGGAGTGTTAACCAGGCGGAAAGCTGGGGAGAGCGGGGTGGTTGTCAGGTAGGTTTCCACTTCTGAGTAGCTATTGCTTTTTGATTTGTACGTGTCACACCTTGTCACGCCTTGTCCATAGTGTTGGGGTCACAATAGTCGGAACATGTCCATCTCTACTCTCCCCCACCACCCCACCCCCCTTCCTTTTCAGGATCCATCCCAACATCCCGAACTCTGTCTGCTTATTTTGTTTCTATTTGTACACCCTTCGTTAGCTTGGAGAAGGGAGAAGGGAGAAAGGGGGGAGGGGTCGAAAAACTCGGTAGAGGTAAAGTGTAGCCCCTTATGTCTTCCCGCATCAGGGAGATCAGAACCCACTGTTTCCTGTTTTTATCTGATGTTGCTGCAACTCCACTGTGACTCCCCCAACGGGGAATCTGGAAGTTGTGCAGTAGATCAAACAGCTCTAATTATGAGACTACACAATGACATGTTGTTACTGATTTCTTCCACCTTGTGGCGTTTTGTGGGTGGGGCGGGAGTTGTTGTTTTGTTTGTTTGTTTGTTTGTTTGTTTGCTGTTAGGTTTTTTTCTTTCTTGTTAAGGGAGGTGGCGGGGTTTTTCAGCTACTATTCAGAGTCCTTTTTGTCTGTTATAAAAGATGTTATTCTAACGAAATAATCAGTCTGGAGCATGCCTTAGCGGGACAGTAATAGAAGGTCTAACATCTTTTCTTTCCTTCCTTTGTGTCTCAGATCAATGCTTCTTTGTGTTCAGTTTCTGTTTCTGTTTTGTAAATGACAATTTCTACACCCAGTGCCTTGCTGTCTGTGTAATATGTTGTGTTGTCTCGTGGTGAAATCAGGCACACGTCGAAATAACAAAATCGAAGAAATCGACATGTTTCCGCCCGATGGGAAATATAAGTTACTCATTTCTTTTAACTTGAAGCCCTAATATGTCTATGAAGGTGTGGTGGCGGAGTTGTTAGTGCACCCGTCTCCGAAGCGGAAAGTTCGGGTTCGAGCCTCGGTTCGGACACGGATTTTTTTCGCTCCCTCCTGCCCACCCAGCAGTAATAGGTACCTGACTTCGAGTTAACGGAAGTAAAGGCTGCGTGGAAAGGAACTGGCCACCCTACCACAATATTATGCCGAAGGCCCATGAAGTTGTCTCAATAACAAGGCAATCCTCAATGTCCGGATCGGATGCGGGAACAACTTTACTTTACTTTACTTAATATGTCTATTTAAAAACACATCTCTGTGTGAATTTTACTGAAAAACTTTAATGAAAGTCACAAAGAATGTTAATTTTCAGTTTTCAAGGGCACTCAAGCTTTGAAAGTCACTAAACTGTGACGGCCATTTTCTCGCCAATTGTACATCTAACACCAGACGACCCCCCATCTCATTCAACTGCAAATATGTTGAGTTCTATTCAAATATAGAATGTTATTTTTGTTTCAACGTAATCAAGACATTTGGATGAAGTTGAAGATGGTTCCTATAACTTCATAATGACGAGCATCAGTTTCAAATCTTTCGTGATACATTTAGCTTATCGAATGGGAACGTGATTTTCAAGTTTACGATTTGGATTCTGTTCACAGTTTACTACCTTTGAACTACCTAGTTTTATCTGCTCAGTATCTAGTTATGAGAAATTAGACGTCAAAGATTTTCAGTTTTATATCATGTAAGGCTTTTTCAAATTAGTGCAATTCTTTGAATATCTTGATAACGACTCCGAATAATCTTACGATAATCTTACAATTTTGATATAACAGATAGAACATTTGATTTCTGACCGAAAACGGCCGAAAATGTCAGATAGAACTTTGTACTCACGTGGTAGTGAGTTGTCCGTTTAGCATAATCTGAATGCAGGTATTTGGTTGGTGCCTCTACTGGATCTGTCTTCTCTACTCTCTTGCTGCTGTTTCTGTTTCCCGAGCTTTTTTAAATTCCTAGCAAAAATACCATTTTTGTGCATATGAGCTTCACGTTACCCAAACTAATTTCAGAGTAGAGTACATTTATTGCGTCCAACAGTATACCGCTGGGACTTGTTCTTGATACTATATATTCTTGTTTCTGTTCTTTTTTAAACCACTCTTTCTGTCTGGTTATTAAGACTTCTCTTTCCTTTGGAATTATTTTGCTTGCTGACAGCTGGTTTAAAACGTGCTAACTGACCCATCGATTATTTAAAAAATCATTTCCGAGTGTGTGTGTGGGGGGGT
>NW_004798166.1:172628-174816 GCF_000002075.1 Aplysia californica
GGGGGGAGGATTGCATGTATACAAAATGAACGATATGTGGACGGAATGATAATGATGTATAATAAATATATTGCATTTTTAGGGCTCAAACCCGTTTAAAAGCAAAAGCACAGACTCTGAGCGCTTTACAAATACAATTTTCAGCAACAGATGAACAGTACATTGTCTTCTGGCTGAATAATTACGAAATATACATAAATGATATGTATATAAAATTAATAAATGTTTATATATATAAAAATATATATATTCCACACATTTTTTTCACTGGCCCTTATTGTATATCATGCTGGTGCGCGCTAAACATTTGAGTTCACCCGCACGTATGAAAAAAATGTTTTTTTGATAACTTGCCTCTCTTCTGGGATTTTGTATCCCAACCAGCCGTTCCATGTTTGATCTGACTGGCAGAGTCTGAGCAGCCCACCTTCTAAATGACACACTTGTGACACGTATAAATCGCGGGGATTGAGGGCATAGTTTACGTCAAACTACATACCTCCCAAGTTAAAACTCATAGTTGGTCGCTTTTAAGGACAAGCGGGCTAACCCGGATTTTAGGGGTTTCCAGAAATCTTGATCTTCACCAAAAGTGGGCATTGCCGTACCTATCGGAGAAGTTTGGTTTCCTTGGTGTGTATATTTGTTTGGTTATAGAGAAAACTCTCCTCGTTTCTTAAAGAAAGTGGACAAGGATCCAAAAACTTTACCTTCAATTTTCTCAAAACAGCATTTTTCGGGATACCCAGCTCCCTTGTGCTTAAAAACGACCATACATCCCAAGTGAACTCGTACTTCCGAGAACATGTTGACGACCGAGTGTGTAAAACACGCTGGGGAAAAAGGTTTGTTATTCTGTAAATGTAAACTTTGGACCCTTTTTCGGAATGTATATGGTGCTTCTTTTGTGGATTCAGATTTGGGGCATCAGACGTCAATCGAGAAAGATAAAATTGAGATCGGGGGGAGGAAGGGGGGGGGGGTGAAATGTACATTAGCCGTCGTTTCTTTTGTTTTATCAGGGATGCCTGACATTTTGAGCCCTCGTTTAGTTTAGTTGATCTCATGTTGGACAGCCTCAGCTCGTCCGACGTTGTGTCCTTGGAAAAGGCACTTTACACGAATTTCCCACTTGGCTCGGTCATTTCGGAAAAGGACGCTAAACTCGGAGGTCCTGCGTCTGAAATAACCTAATAGTGTTGATAGGGGCTTTAAACCCATACCATTTCATGTTGGACTTGGAACAGATAGCCTAGGTTCGAATCCCTAGCAGGTTGTTCTTGAACTTACGTTGTCTCTTGATAAAGGCTCACCTTTTCTTTTTTGACGTGGTTTGATCGGAGACGGATCTTAAACTAGGGAGTCCTGTTTCTTAAATAACTTTACAGTATTGTTAAAGGTGCCGTAAAATCATTTCTTTGCCGATACGCTCTATAAATGAACCCTACCTCATTTTTCTCCTGTTTTTCGCAGTGATATTTTTAAAAAACGTTCAAGGACTTAAATCCGATACAAGTGTTCCTGAAACTGAAATTTATTTCTCCAGTAATGTTTTTTATGCGATCACATATAAGTAAGAACAAAAATGTTAAAGAGTTGCTGCAAGCGTAATTGAAAGACTTACGTTTAATTCCATAATGTGCGACGAGAGTTATTTTTGGTGGTGGTTTTGTTTTGGGTTGGGGTTATTTTGGGGGTTTTTTTGTCTTCTTTTAGGGGGATTAGTTGTTAGGTGTTGGGAGCTGTTTTATAAGGGGGGAGGGGAGTTATTGTTATTGCATTGTTTTGTTTTGTTTGTCTTGTTTTGTTTTTGCTTTTGGGGTGTTTGGGGGCTTTTTTTCAGATGAGTACTCGAAGTTAAGACGAATTTGATGACGTACATCTTCTAAACGAAATTCTATTTTTGTTCTTCAAATAGTGTATTTAAACAGCGCTCCAGCTTTATCTTCGTAAACGAACGTATTGAAATCCAAACTGCAAACGAAGGGGAACTTTAACTAAGAATGTAACGTTTACAAACGATAGATTTGCTATTTTAAAGTAAACAAGCTTTTGGTTCAGGAATGTATGCGGTCTTTCTTCCTATCCATTTCTCTGCTCTGTCTTTCTCTCTGCCTCTGTCTCTGTCTCTGTCTCTGTCTCTGTCTCTGTCTCTGTCTCTGTCTCTCTCTCTCTCTTTCTCTCTCTC
>NW_004798166.1:175584-178526 GCF_000002075.1 Aplysia californica
TGGGCGGGGGGGGGGCGTTTTGTTGTTTTAAAAATACACATACAACACCTATTTTCTGCAAATAGTTACTGACCAAGCTTGGCCAACATCAGAAAATCTGTACACTAACCAAAGCGTTCTATTGTAAGGAAAACTGGACCTTTAATTTATTAAACGAATGTGTTCACCACTTCACCAGTTTACTGCAATGTCCTTTTCTTACAGGTTAAAATGCCACTTGAGCTCATATGACCGTATGCAGTTGCGAGCGCCGTAAAACCTTACTAAAACAAACAAAGAAAATGCCGCTATCTCTGAGTCCGAAGAGAAGACTGGTATATCCGTAATTATTAGGATGATGTCATCCTTAGTTTACTTAGCCTTCCTGTAGTATCTGTAGTTGTCGAGGGAAGGGGGGGGGGTGCAATTTTCGACCAAACGCTCGATGGGTAGCTTCTTTTATAATATTGATATGTTATTCTTTTTCCATTTTTTGTTTGTTTTGAGAGTGCGGTGGCGGAGCTGTTAGTGCACTCGTCTCCGAAGCGGAAAGTCTGGGTTCGAGCCTCAGTTCGGACACGGATTTCTTTCACCCCCTCCTGCCCACCCAGCAGTAATGGGTACTTGGCTTCGACTTGGGGAAGTAAAGGCGGCGTAGAAAGGAACAGGCCACCCTACCACAATATGCCGAAGGCCCAGGAAGTTTGTCTCACTAACAAGGCAATCCCCAATGTCCGGATAGGATGCGGGAACAACTTTACATTTTATTCTCTTTAATGACCTCTTTAACGCCATTCAGCCAAACTTTGTGTGGTCTGCCCTGCCCTTGTATTCTGACTCTTTCGAGTGGTGCGCGTGTTTATTTGGTGACATCCCCATCAGAGAACCGAACCACTTGATTCTTTGATGTTCTATGTCTGTGTTCCATAAACGGATTATTCCCTGTTAAATTTAAAATCTGCCATCAAAGAGATTAGATTAATACACTGCCAAGCAACATAATCTAGCCTCTGTCATTGTTGAAAGTTTGTTTTTTGTTTTGTTTTTGGTTGGGGGATTTTTGGTTGCTTTTCTGGTGTTTTTGTTTTGTCTTGTTTTGTTTTTTCGGCCGGGGGGGGATGGGGGCTTTTTGTTTTGTGTGACTCAGCATTGTTGCCTCCGCAGACACGCCATACACTCACTCGTAAATGCCAGAGGCGACAAGGTTAAGCCAGACAGATCACTACCTCAGAATCACAAAGTTCTACCTGATACATTTGGCTGTTTTGAGTTTCTCTAAGGCCATGAGATCAGAATCCAAAAGTTCTATCTGCTCTATCAAAATCGTAAGCAAGATATTATTTTAAGTCGTTATTAAAATATTCTAAGAATTTCATTCGAAAAAGTTAAACCATGTCGTGAAACTCAAAATTTTTAACGACAAATGTCTCAAGACTATGCGCACGTAGCAGATACAGGGTGTCTCTTGCTAGACGCACCATGGGGAAAATACACTACGCCTATACGATGGCACCAAAGTAGGCAGATAGTTTTATTATTATTGAGAAGGAAAACAAAAACCTGACCTGTGGAAATTCCCGATGACATGGTGCGTCAAAAATGAGACACCCTGGTAAAACGTTGCAATTCTAGTTCTAGGGTAGCGAGATTTCAGGGAAACTTTCAGACAATTTATTGTGAAGAGTAACATAATATGCTGCAGATAATCGCCTTCATGCATGACTATGAATGTACTACACATACTTTTTCTGTGTTCAGCTATACGTCATTCGCCTGAGATTAAGACCATATTAGGGCACACCGTTAGCTGGGTTAGTGCATTCTCTAATTCAATACGCGTGACCTTGTTTTATTCTCGATTCTACACAACCAGGAGCGGGTGGTTGGGGGGTGCTCTGGTGTGGTTTGCTTCTTCTTTCCTATCAAACGTCTATCGTCTCTACCCCCCCCCCTTCTTTTGGGGGGAGTCTTACTCTCTTGTTACACCTCTAATCTTCGGCACCTATAGTATGACCTTATTGTGTTGCAAGTGCCGTAAAACTCTTACTAAAACTAAAAAAACAACCAGGAGAAGAAATACTCCCACCCTGGCCGTCAGGACTATCTCGGACTAACAAACGCATACGAAGGCATACAGGCGTGAGATGCTCGATTTTAAGACGTCCCCATGTGGGGGTCAAACTCATGCCACCCGCGTGCAACTCTTGAACATAATTTAACGAAATAAATAAATGTTACAACAGACATGCCAGTGTGGGTGGTTGGTGGGTGCTGTGGTTGGTGTGGTTTGCTTCTTCGTTCCTATCAAACGTCTATCGTTTTATCTCCCCTACTCCTTTTTTTTTTAGTTTGTTGCTCGTTTGTAACACATCTAATCTGCGGCACTTAGATCTATATGACCCTTTTTTTTTGGTAAGTGCTTTACGGTGCTCGCATCAGCTTAATGTCATATGAGCGCTCTGAACACATTCTTTTTCAGTTGGTAGGAAATTTTGAATTTTGCCTGGGTGGCCTAATTGTGTTGCAAGTGCCGTAACATTCTTACTAAAACAGGTTATTATCCTGGCAAACTGAAACTTGGGAATGATAATATACTCAGAAAACAATTAAGTAAAGTTAAATGCCCTAACAGTATCGGAAAAAATTGCTTACAGTTCTCCATGCACAGGCGACCTGGCTCCAACAGAGAGCGTAAAAGCCGACTGCAGAACAGATTACCTCAATTGCTCTACTATTATACTCTATGTCGTAGATTTTCAGTTCCAAGAAAAGAAAAACTAATTACGCAATGAAATTATAAATGGGGTAAAGATAAAAACAAAATCAAGTTTGCCTATACTCTGACTCTTCCTCTCCCTTTCACTGTCTGTCTGGTTGTCTGTATGTCTGTCTGTCTGACCTACTGTCTCTCTCTCTCTCCCTCCCCCTCCCTCCCTCCTTCTCTCTCTCTCTCTCTCTCTCTC
>NW_004798166.1:178945-189246 GCF_000002075.1 Aplysia californica
AGAGAGAGAGAGAGAGAGAGAGAGAGAGAGAGGGAGTTTCTGAATGTGGTCAGATACACACCAGGCGCTGAACCCGATTCGAGATCAGTTTCTAGTTTTAGTAAGTGTTTTATGGGACTTGCTACACAATAAGGTCATATAAGTGCCGAAAATTAATGGTATATCAAGGAGTAACAAACAAAAATAAAAGGAGGAGGGATAAGACAATTTAGATATTAAAAGTGGATAGATAATTTGCGTTCAGGTTTTTAGCAAAGACTGATAATAGACAAACGGGCTCATTTAAAAGAAAATGAAAGTACAAAGATTCTTTTCTTTTTTATCTTCAACAGTCGTTATCGTTTTTGTGGTCTAGTAGGTAGGCTACTGGACTCATCATAATCGTGAGATTACGGGTTCAGGGTTCGAGGCTGGGCCTAGTCCGATGTTATGTCCATTGGGAAGGCCTGGGATCGCTGGAGGTGTCATCTCGGACTCAGAGATTGACGTGTAATGATCCTCCTCTGTGTGTGGTTGGCGGGTGCTCTGGTGTGGTTTGCTTCTTCTTTCCTATCAAACATCTATCGTCCTTATCTCCCCTTCTTCTTTTTTCATGTTTGTTACTCTCTTGTAACACCTCTAATCTTCTGGCGCTCATATGACCTAATGCAGTTGCGAGCGCTGTAAAACCTTTACTAAAACTAAACGACCCTCCATCCTTCATGGTCGCGAAATACCGATGCACATTCTGCTATCTCCAGGCCAGTTCATGTTTTGATGTTGTCCACTCGTGTTACTCTTTGTCTACCCCAGCCTCTCCTGCCCCCTCATCTTTCCTTCAAGCACCTCTTTCACAATGGTCTGGTGCTGTTTTAAGTGACCAAGGTTTTGAATTGGGGAAGACTGCAAAATCTTTCCCATTTAGCTCAGTCCTAAAGGAGATAACCAGGCAGTTATTTAGAAAATACTCGAAGGTAAGATGTGGGACAAAAGGGCTAAGCGTCCATAGCGAACAATGTTAGCGGAAACCAACAAAGTATGGACTTGCCAAAATATGGTCGCTTTTAAGCACAAGGAGGCTATCCCGAAAACTGCTGTTTTGAGAAAATCGAAGGTAAAGTTTTTGCCCCTTGTTCAGTTTCTTTTAAAAGACAAGGAGAGTTTTCTCTATCAGCAAACAAATATACTCTCAAGTGAAACCAAACTTCTCCTATAGGTGAGGCAATGCCCGCTTTTGGTGTTCGTCAAGATTTCTGGAAACCCCCGAAATCTGGGTTCAGCCGGCTTGTCCTTAAAAGAGACCATATCACAGAGCATGGCGGCAGCCAGTGGTCGTAAGCAACGGCGGGTCGTCAAACATCAACCTCTAAGCCGAAGATGTCGCCTCGAGATAATATACAGCTATCGGAGATGGACATTAAGCTTGGAAGTTGCGCCTCTTAAACAACTATACTTTTTTGTTAAAAGCCTTAAATCTCGACATTTTCGGACAGATGGAGATGACACTGACAGACAAACAGCCACATTTAAAAACTTTTAAAAAGCAATTTGAATGGGTTTTTAAAAAAAATTAGATTCAGTGATTACTATTTTCCGATATCGCATATTATTATTATCGTCATCTCCCATCATCATCATCATCATCATCATCATCATCATCATCATCATCATCATCATCATCATCATCATCATCATCATCATTATGATTATTATTGTTATTATTATTATTATTATTATTATTATTATTATTATTATTATTATTATTATTGTTATTATTATTATTATTATTATTATTGTTATTATTATTATTATTATTATTATTATCATCATTTATTATTATTATTATTATTATTATTATTATTATTATTATTATTATTATTATTATTATTATTTCCTTTGTCTGCAGGTACACGCCATGCGCTAGGTCCGAAGTACAGGCAGATGGAGCTGAGACGGACAGAGATCAGATAGCAATAGTCGAGGAGGACTCCAGGGAGGGAGAAGAGGACGAGGACAGTAGCCTAGGAGGAGGAGGAGAAGGAGGAGGGGAAGGAGGAGGAGAAGGAGGGGGAGTAGGGGCCGGAGAAGGTGGTGCCTTCCGGGCATCGGGGAGCTCTGACGTTTCGAAAAGAGGAGCGGGTGCAGGAAGAGGAGGAGGAGGAGGAGGGGGAGGGGGAAGCGGGTACTCAAGAGGAGACGCCGCGAACGAGAGCTTCAGCGGCGATGAAGAAATCTTCGAGCGTGGAAACGAGCTCAACCACATTCAGGATAGCTTCAACAACGGCGACGACATCGATGTTGATGATGATGACGAGGATGACGCGGCATTCCGTGACGATGACGACAGGGCGCGCGGGGCGTCCTCTGATGCGTTGTCCTTCGTGACCCCGGCCCACATACAGCCCCACACTGTGGTCACGGCGAACGGGCCCAGGAACCTGCCGCCGGGAACTATCTTCACATCTCAAACGTCTTCCTCGGATAGAACGAAGCTCATTGGAGAACGGTAAGCAAGCAGTTTTGAAGATTTGTTGGAGATGATTTTTTTTTCCTTGTTCGGTTTTTTAAAAAAATTTAGTAGAGGTTTTACGGCGCTCGCAACTGCCTAAGGTCATATGAGCGCCAGAAGATTAGAGGTGTTACAAGAGAGTAACAAACATAAAAAAGAAGAATGGGAGATAAGGATGATAGCAGATGTTTGATAGGAAAGAAGACGCAAACGACACCAGAGCACCCGCAATAAACCCACTTTTTTTGCCCATGCTAGAATTCATTTGATAATGATTCTTTTTACTCACTTTAGTTTAGATTTGAGCGCTTTACGGCCCTTGCAAAACAATACGGTCATACAATATTATTTCCGAAGATTAAAAATCTTATAAGAGAGCAATAAACACAAAAAAGAAGGAGGGGAGATAAGGACGATAGATGTTTGATGGAAATAAAGGAGCAAACCACACCAAATGACCCACCAACCATCCACTGATAATGATTCGAACGTTCGTTCATCTATTCTTTGCTGATAATGTGTTTGTTCCTCCATGCAAGCCTTCACTCACTACCCATTCGTCTATTCATTTATTCATGTATACTGTAATACTACGTTATCCTCTTCTCTCGCGCTCCACTCCTCCTTTCTCTCTTACAACTTTTTCGTTCTTTCACCTTTTCATTCTCTCACCTTTTCGGGTGGGTTTTTTTTTCACACTTTTGCTCTTTCTTCATGTGGATCACGCAGGTGCGTTAAGCCTCTGCACACTTCGATGAGTCAAACCCTCCAGCACTTTTAACAATTAGTTCTGCCTTTTTTCCCCGGTGTGTTTGTGACATTAATTTAGGGCAACCACATCTGACTCTCTCTCTCTCTCTCTCTCTCTCTCTCTCTCTGTCTCTCTCTATCTCTCTCTCTCTCTGTCTCTCTCTCTCTCTCTCTCTCTCTCTCTCTCTCTCTCTCTCTCTCTCTCTCTCAGTTCGTTTTTCTCTGTCACTCCGACTCCGGCATTATTTTAGCCACATTTGTGATTCTAATTAAGCCAAGCTAACAAAGGCATGCGTAGAACATGCAGCCGCCACCCCACCCTTCTAGAAAAAAAGAAAAAAAAGACTGATCAGACTGAAGTAATTCTGTTTTTTTAACACAAAATTTAAAAGGACCAGTGGAATTAAAATGGCGGTGATGCGGGCTATACTACGTGATAAATAAAGTACTTTTATACTACTTTCACTCTTCTATATTTTTATCGGACCCAACTTTCTGTTGGATTAAAAGAATCTTTATTTCATATCAAACGTGCATTTCTCCACCCAACACTATCAAACGATGCACTTGCGCACACGCAAACACACTATGAACTGACACACATACACGCATGCATGGTCATAGAAACATGTTCCACGGGACACCCTGCACTTTTTACCTTGTGCTAATATTCTGCTCTCATCGATTGCTTAATCGTAGCATCTAATTTTTCCGGAAATTGGGGACTGTTCTGACGTTATCGCTCTCTGTATCTCCCCTCCCTCTCTCTCTCTCTCTCTCTCTCTCTCTCTCTCTCTCTCTCTCTCTCTCTCTCTCTCTCTCTCTCTCTCTCTTTCTCTCTCTCTCTCTCTCTCTCTCTCTCTCTCTCCCTCTGTCTCTCTCTCTCTCACACACACACACACACACTCTCTCTCTCTATCTATCTATCTATCTATCTATCTATCTATCTATCTATCTATCTATCTATCTATCTATCTATCTATCTATCTATCTATCTATCTATCTATCTATCTATCTATCTATCTCCCTCTCGCTCTCTTTTTTTTTCTCATACAGCACCTAATATTATTAACAAGATAGATGCACCACTTCCACAATGAAGGCCCAAAGGTGACTATCCATGGACATAGAAGAAGGTTGTTTTGATGGCAAGCTGTGAAAATGTAGATTTTTTTTTTCAAAATCTATTCGTTCACAGATAGTTCAATTTTAACTTGAGCCTTCCTTTAAGACCTTACATGAACTACTAGGTGCATCTGCTGCCTCAGTTCTCAGTGGAGCCACTTTTGAGTCTCCCCAACATCTTAGGCAAAAGACTCTTTTAACTTATTTCAGGAATGGGAGGAGCATGGGTGAAATAATACTTTTATGAAGAAATAAATAGACATACAGAATCTTCTTGTATGGCTCCGTGGGTTGGTTTTTGGCACCTGTTACACTCGAAAGACTCGAGTTCGAACGTGACATAGGAAATATTATATTCATAATCAGATTTCATCAAGACCCCCATCTTTCTGCTTGGGCACAGAATTTCCTCCAGAAGGCTCTTCCAAAAGCGTCTCTATTTTTTTTATTTGCATGACGTTACAACTAGCCTTACGTTACTCAACACAGATTGTAGACCCGCGAATGTGCATATTATGTCAAGTATGGTCCAAATGGATAGCTAAAATACTTTTTTATCAAATGAGATAGTTCGACAGCAGGAGTGAATGAAATGTCCACGTTTTATGTTTGTTATTGTTTTATACTTGGATTTACGTAAAGAGCCTAGAGCTATAAAATGATCTATACTCAGCGGCAATAGAAACTGTCCACTTGGAAAGAAGCCTGTATTGTGGTTATTATTTAACGTATAAAAACAAAAAAATTGACACAGACCTAATATTTCAAAGTATGTCAAAAAAGTGTTTTGCCTTGTGTTTCTTGATCACGTCTCATATAGTGGCACAGTGTTAAGCACAAACAGTGGCGGTGGCTAGTGAAGGGCTCACGGGCTTGAGCCCCTACCCCCTCCCCAATCACCACCCCAACTCTATCCTAAAGTAAATGAAAGTTTCTCCATAATGAAATTAGCAGTTGAAACCGTTATGACCTCACGGAATGAACACAGAGTGATCAACCTGGCGGCTTGCTCGCTTATCCAATCACTGTTGTCCCCGCTTACAACTACAGTAACCCAGCAGCCAATCAAATATCTTTAGGGCTCAGCAAAGACGAGCCCTTTTCC
The DNA here is from genome assembly GCF_000002075.1 of Aplysia californica. Lineage (NCBI taxonomy): Eukaryota > Metazoa > Mollusca > Gastropoda > Aplysiida > Aplysiidae > Aplysia > Aplysia californica. Next base: position 184,414 of record NW_004798166.1, read on the forward strand.
CACAGTCCGTCCTTAATGAAACTCTTCTTGTAAAAGGGTAGAAATAACAATGTACCGCGGGCTCACGCTATCCTAGCCCTGACAATGGGGTGAAAGTTTACGACACACTTTCCCCAACAGACACAGAACCTATGCTCTCATTGGTTCTTTGTTGGGTGCGTTCAACTTCTCGACAACACGGCCTAATCCAGTTCATAGAAGTATTATGTTTGAAGTGCTGTGTGTGCATGTTTGTGTTTGTGCTGCTGAGATTTAACAGTTATAACTTTTTCATCACACGAAAACTAATTAGAGGAAATTTGGAGGTGAATCGGCTTCGTCCCCACCATCATTAAGAATTTAACTTAGGACAAAGAGATTGAAAACAAAGGCAACTCTTCTCGTTTGAATGGTTCTCAAACTGCCGTGGCTCACCGTGAGTATAGAAAAATCATCACTGTTTAATTTGTATTGCTTTCTATTTGGTGGTAAAAAACTGGAAGAAACCTAAGCCCCACCCAAATTTTTGTCCACCCACCGCCACTGAACAAACTGGTACCCCTTGATTTCAAAATGTCACATCAGTAACGGGCATTGTAACCTCTTGCAATGATGCAAGTTAGCATGCCTTGCGCTTTGATAGAATCAGTTTTTTGTTTCTCATTTTAGTTAATTGTTGTGGCAGTCCATTCCACGCTTGCATCGAAGCTTGTCCCAGTCGTTCTACAATCTCACTGTCGTTTTAGTAGTTACCTCTTAGGCCCAGTCAGTTTAAGCGTAAGTATTGGAAAGATTGCAAACGTTGGTTATAACTTAACAGGACGCCTTGCTCTATGTCCGAATGTGTTTTAAAGCCGTTGTATCCTTCTTTCGCTGATAACTCTTTCAGTGTTAGTATGAAATTGACGTGCAGAGCTGGTCGTTGTGAGAAAGTGATTTCAAAGATACCAAAGCATTGTTTGTCTGTTTTCTTGGTTTGGGTCTCTCAGGTGTAACTCCAGTGACTTGGAACTAATCTTTCAGGATATTTATGGTAGCATGGGAGCAATCAAGCATCTGTGTCACTCTACGGGCCGATAGTACAGACTGGAGTCCAAATTGTCAAACAGTGCTCCTCGGGGTTTAACCTTGGCATCTTCTACTGCAATTAAAGTCCACAAAAAAGCCCTGGAATGTTTATGTAACTTTTTTTTCCGGTTCTAAAATTTCTGATGTGTTGGTCTAAATACAATTTAGACGATTTCATAATGTCGGCGGAAATTAAGTCACAAAATAATAATATGTTAATTTGCATGTGGGTCGAGTGTCCACGTGGTTAAATTTTTGTTCAGGAAATAGATCAATGAGGCGTCATCGTTGAGTACATGGTAAGTGATGTGTAAAATTTTGTTAACTTACTCAAGTGAACAAGTGCGCAGTTACAAAAAAACGAAGTAGAAAGTTTCTATTGCCGCTGGGTATACATTATTATTACATTTACTTTGTGCTGATCGTTTTCATGTCGTTCATATGCTGAAAAAAAAAAAGAAAAACAAGAAGAAACAAAAGAAATGAGCAAAGCGAGAGAAGTACATTTCTATCTTCTCCCGTGTGAGAAATGTGATACAGTAGATAATATGTAAAAATACTCCAGAGGTTATGTCAATACAGAACCAATACAGATAATATTACTGAAGGGAAATTGCTTCTCACTACACTGTTGCGCCCCGAACTGATCTGGGGGGAAAAAACGGTCAAGGACTTTTTTAACGATTCAAAATTGCATCAGTCGGAGCTGGAAATCGAACGCAAAACTTTTCCATAATAGAAAAAGTGTTTTGTCAGCTTGAGTGGGACGACAATCTGTTAGTGGTGTGCCCTTGAAAGCCAGGGCTCTGCATTAAAATTTTTAATCCCTTTTTTTGCTATAAATTTAGTTCGAGTTTGTGGTTTTTTACAACACGGTTAGTCATATAAGTGCCGAAAAAAGAGATGTTGCTAAAGAATAATCACGTAGAAAGAAAAGAAGCTGGCGAAATAAGGACGATTGATGTTTGATAGGAATGAAGAAGCAGAAGAAGAGTGTTGTGACTCCTTAAGTGAGAGAAATAGTTACATTAAGAACTGTTGTTGCAGACGTTTTATTCCCCCATCGACGCAATTCAGGCCAATTTGAAGGCCAGCTGCTTCAGCAACTGCCTGTCAGGGCCAACCCGGGCTGAGAGGGACCAACATCAAACATGTGGGTGGTTGGCGGATGCTCTGGTGTGGTTTGCTTCTTCTTTCCTATCAAACATCTATCGTCTTCATCTCCCGTTCTTCTTTTTTATGTTTGTTACTCTTTGGTGACACCTCTCATCTTCTGGCGCTCATGTGACCTTAGGCAGTTGCGAGCGCGTAAAACCTCTACTTTAAAAAAAAAAAAAGGGACCAACGTGTCTGCAGACAGACGGAGACATTCTATTTTTTTAAAACTGTCCCTTCCTAAAATACCTAACCTTCATCGTACGGTTATTGAACAGACGTCTTCTGCTCGCAAAATACGGTTATAATTTCTCTTTAAAACAAGACTTTTGTTTGTCAAAATTGTTCTAGATTTTAATAGGACGTAGCCATTCGTCATGTTGATCTATTTTAAGGAAAAAAGCATTTCGAGAAAATTTCGGAGTTAGACGGTTAGAATTCTTGGCCGACGATATATATATATATATATATATATATAGCAGGTCAAGTAAGTTTCAAATTGGGGGCTGCAGTAGACTTTTACCTAATTCCTTGTGAGCTGACATATAAGAGCGGAAATATCAAAGATTCAGTACTTTAAAAGTCAGCGCAGTACAGTATTAAAAATCAAGTCGTGGTTTGTGGTAGGTGGATGGATGGCTGGCGTTCTGGTGTCGTCTCCCTCTTTTTTCTTGTCAGACAAATTATTGTCCTCTTTGAAAGTTATCTAGTAACGCAACTAATGTTTGACGCAAATATGACCTATTTGTATTGCAAGCGCCGTAAATCTTTTATCAAAACTAACAAGTGCTTGGTGGTAGGTGTAATTTATTTATTGGTGTGGCCGGGTCCATTTATATATTTCGGGGAATTCAGCTGCCCTAACAAGTTTCTGACAAGATATAGCCGTTACCGTTTTGTATGTCTGTAATCTACGACCCAACAGCACGGTACTGTATTCCTGCTGAAAGGTGATTCGCTTAGAGAAGAGAGCAGACGATGGCCTCAATAAAACCATGAAATTCCCGCCAAACATCTAAAGCTTACATTTCAGGATGGACTGCGTGCAGAATCAGGTTCAGCCGATAGTAAAAGTGGAAATGAGGGAGCAAAGCTGGTGGGGAGCGGGCACATTTATTGTGAGCTGATGATGGAGTAGGTAGCCTATCGCTGGTTTTGGGGGGGTTTTTGGTAAGTGTTTTTCGGCGCTCGCAGCGGTATAAGGTCATATGAGCGCGCAGGCAACAAACAATTTTCAGTAGGTAAGAAATTTTTGAATTTTGCCCAGGTGCCGGCCGAAGCCTACTCTTATCGATTTTAGACCACCGATGGATCTTTAACATGCGCAACTTGCACACAGTATCTCAGAGGTTTTTCGACCTTGCCCGAGAAGGCTAGGTGTGGATCTTTCCTACCAGAAGATCAGGGGTGTGGCTGAAAGACAGCAGTAAGGAGCCAAGACGTAGCAGTAGAAACGCACAGAAATGTAGTGAGACTGAACATTTTTTCTTGTTATCAAGTGAGACAGATTCAGTAGAAATGTGCAAGAGAACAGCCTCAGACCCCCCCCCCCCCAACCCCTCCCGGTATTTGAACATGAGATAAGGCGTTCCCTTTCCCGGAGATATCGGAACTCTGTTCACGGCAACTGGACATTTTCGCTCTGGTGGGGTTGGGGTTGGGGTTATGTAATTCTAACTAATTAGGTCTTTGTTTAAACTCTAACGTGGTCGCTGTGACATTGTAGATAGTGGAATAGGTCAGCTACCAGAGGGCAGAGTGTTGATCCCAAAATAGTATACATTTTACTTTTACTTTTTCTGTCTTCTCATACCGAGGGGAGATGTAATTTTGTTTCTTTTTTAGTAGAGGTTTTACGGCGTACGCAACTGCATAGGGTAATAAGAGCGCTAAGGGGAGGTTGTCAACAGAGAAGTCCTTACTGGGGATTAGACTTACTCTGCTCACCTCTCTAGCTTCACCAGCTTCACTACGTCTGCTTCGACTATCAAGGCACCCGGGAAATAGCGGGTCACACGTGTACGACAAACATACAAAAGAAGTAGAAGAAAAATGACAATAGTAAGGTTTAGGAAAGAAAAAGCAGTAGTTCCCTGTTGCAGTTCAGGCATAGTTATGAGCATGACACTGACGAATCAGCCCATTTACAATTACAATACTACAGTGCATAAGAAGTCGAGATGCTAATGTCCCCCTCTTTGGGAATGGCCTAAAGATACTTCAGTCAGTAGCACCGCCCTAGGGGGTGGAGATGTCATTTGTAATTAATTGTCGGACGTGGGCAATGTGTGCTGCTTTTTGGAATCTCCTATTGTGCCTTTTGAAGGGTCTCTCTCACGTCATGAATCCATTTTTGTCTTGACCTTCCTTTAGCTTTGGAGCCACCGAATCGCATATTGTAAGCCCTCCGAGGCTGACTGTTGTAGCCCCTTTATCATAAAGTGTCCAAACCACCTTATAAATAATTAATAAAAAATAAATTACACTTTTATTGGTCCCAGACGGGCAATTTGGTTTACAATGGCAATCATACATACACCTGGACCATCAATGATTAATTTATAGATGCTCCAGCCACCCATGTCCAGGTGCTCTTTTAGCCGTAACATACATACATACATACTTTTGATT
>NW_004798166.1:191424-194578 GCF_000002075.1 Aplysia californica
TCTCAAATCGATAAGAGAAGGCTTCGGCCGCCACCCGGGCAAAATTCAAAATTTCATACCAACTGAAAATATTAGGTGTGTCCCGCGCGCTCATATGACCTTATGGAGTTGCGAGCGCCTTAAAACAATTTACAAAAACAAACAAGCTCATGTTTTTAAAAAATGCATTCGCAATGTGCATCATTGCCTTTCTCACCCTGGATCAGGATATAGGCCACGAACAAACACTTTCCACCTTTCCCTATCGCTTGATGTCACTCCATGTCTTCCCAATTTTCTGTACATCCATTCCCGTGACTCTTCTCCAGGTTCCATGTGGTCTTCCCCTTGATCTTTTACCCTGTGGGTTCCAATCTAACACTTTCCTTATTGTGCAGCTGATTCGTAATATGCAGCTGTGCGTAAATATTTGTGTCCATAATATTATACTTTTGTCATAAAATATCATGACCTTCGGTTTTGTCAATCTAATCTACCGAGTGAATGAGAAAAAGAGAACGAATCAGAGATTGAGGGAGACGGGTGGGGGAGGGGGGGTGAAGTGTGAGTATTAGTGTGTGCACGTGTATGTATGTGGGTGGAAAATAGAGAAGTGGGATGCGTTCGAAGAAAGCAAAGACAGGAACGGATAGCTTGAGAAAAGGCAGAGGTGTTTGTCGATTTTTCCACTTATATTCGATTTATCTCTGTTTGTCTTGTTGCATTTGTCAGTATTGTTATAGATCTATGTGCGCAGATCGTGAAATCAACTCAAAATAATGAAAAAGTAGCAATTGACTTCTTTTTTATGGGTTGTATGCGTCCCGGGAGGCTAAAAATGTTTCTGGGTGTTCTATGGTCTGCTGGGGTAATAATATAGTGTAAAGCGCATAGAGCTTGCTTTCGAGCGGGAACGTGCGCTGTACAAATGCTATTTATTATTATTATTATTATTATTATTATTATTATTATTATTATTATTATTATTATTATTGTTATTATTATTGTTGTAGTTTTGATTGGTCTTTGTGAGGGGAGAGGATGATTGGCTCCTTTTTAAATGCATGCTTTCTCTTTTATTACTTTTGAGTCATCTGAACCCATTACTCATCAGCACTTGTAAGACCTTATTGTGTTGCACGTGCCGTAACTCGTAATCATTTTACTAAAACAAAAACCATTACTCACGAGAGAGCGAAACCTAAGTTTTTTTCCAGTGACACTTGTGACCTATGGGTGAACCTCACATCCATTAGACTGGTTCAAAAGTTCACATGAATAATAGAGAACAACGCAGCTCCTAAAATCCAGCACGCTGAGGCCTGCTTGTCATCCAAAGTAGAAACAACCCGACGTTTGGTTGGAAGGAGTCAATATACCGTGCGGTCTCTATATAGCTTTCGGGCCTAGCAATGTGTGAGTAGGTCTGGCAACACTGTTTCATTTTCGGGTATCGGGCTATGAATACTCAAGAGCTTAATGAATGTAAGGTAGGAGTAAGAAATGAATGTTTTGTTAGTTTGTTGTTGTTTTTTTGTGTGTTTTTTTTGGGGGGGTTGCTTGCTTGTTTGCTGGTTTGTTGTTGTTTGTTTGTTGGGGGGGGTTGTGTGTGTGTGTGTGTGTGTGTGTTGTTTAATCAAGTAAAACCCGTTAATATGCATTTATACATGTAAAAATCACTCTTGACTTCTGTTATTTTGACACGTTTGTTACAAATGTGACTTTAAATTTTCACCTAAACTGAAGATTAGCATTGCATGTTTTAGCTCCAGCTGGGCCAATGGCTGATGAGTCAGCACTACTCACCAAACCAAAAGAACCGACTAAAATGTCGCATGCGACATTCTTCTTTTGTCTGGAAGAGTTCGTTTCGTTTTAGTGTACGCATCCAAATTGAATTCTCACTGACCGCTAAGATAACAACCACTGCTCCATTTCAACTAGCGATTTCCCCAGAGATGAACGATTTACAGCCGGATGGTTAGTAGTTTGGTGGACAGAAGGGCAATGTACCATGCCCTCAGAAGCTGGATGGGGGGTGTCTTGATAGTCGAAGCAGATTTCGTGCTGTTGAAGCTAGAGAGGTGAGCAGGGTAAGTCTGATTCCCCGTTTGGAGTTCTCTGTTGACATCCACCCCTTGGCTCTCATATTCACACACCAATCATACGGTCATACCACATACTATTTTCACCTGGAATTGCTGTTGTCGATTTTGGTGCACACAAAAGAAGGAGGAGAGATAAAGACTGTAGATGCTTGATCGGAAAGAAGAAGTCAAACCACACCAGAGCACCCGTCAACTACCCACTGACCTAAATTTAGTTCAGTTTGGCATTTTTACGACACAAACAACAGCTCCAAAATCAACAGCAGCAATTCCAGGTGAAGATAGTATGTGGTGTGACCATAGGGTTGATTGGTGTGTGAGTAACTATAATTGTTCAGAGCTGCCTTTGTCCTATCAAGGCTGGTCTATAGAGTGGGTGGCCCGGGGGGAGGGGGATGTTTTTTTGGTAAGTGTTTTACAGCGCTCGCAACTGCATAAGGTCATATAAACGCGTGGGACGCATTAAACTTTTTAAGTTGATAGGAATTTTTTTTTAATGCCCGGGTGGCGGCCGAAGCCTACTCTTATCGATTTTAGACCACCAAGGAATCTTTAACGTGCGCAACTTGCGCACGGGCCCTCCAAGATTTTTCTCCCTTGTCCGAGAAGGCCAGGTGTAGATCTTTTTTTACCTGGAAGGTTTGTATTCTAGACTAAGCGTTCTTGAACCTGGGTCGTTATGTAGACTTTTCAAGGCTCTCCACACATTTTGGCCACGGTCTTTTCGGAGACGGACGTAACATTCGGAGGTCTGCACCTCTTGGATATCATAAAAGTGCTGATAGGAGGCATTAAACCCATACGCTTTTTAAATCACCCATTATGAAGTGTCTAATTTGTTTGTCGAATGTGTACAAAGTGAGAATCGGCTCAACCAAAAGAAGCTAAAAGAGTTGTGACAACTAAAGTTTTTTAACATCGTTTGGTTTAGGCAAATTTGTCACAGGTGTTCAGCCTTAGCCTTGCGTAAAAGACTGATCCTAAACGCGTTATAGGGATTGCGCGTGTTTAGGTGAGTGAGAGACAGAAAGAGAGAGAGAGGGGGGGAGAGAGATAGAGAGAGAGAG
>NW_004798166.1:195045-196398 GCF_000002075.1 Aplysia californica
AAGAAGAAGAAGAAGAAGAAGAAGAAGAAGAAGAAGAAGAAGAAGAAGAAGAAATAATGCAATAAAAACAGATTAGCCTAAAGAAACGTGAAAATCTGAAAAGGACATGCAATGATCGATGTGGACATTGAGCGACTCAGACAACTTGAGAACGCGTGTGTATAAACAGATCGAAAACGTTTAAAGCGTGGGCTAAGAGCTGAAAAGACTCAGCAGAAAATGTAATCCTTTAAGCGGATGTCATTCTCTAATTGTAGGGCCTGTAAGAGCCAACATCCATTCACAGAAACATCGAGAGATGTCTCCCCGGGCACTGGGCAATAAAAGTGTCCATGATCGTTTATTTTGTGTGTCTGTGTGTGTGTGTGTCTTTTTTAAGTGATGTTTTTCACATGCCTTTTGATACTTTGTTTGAATTTTCTTTGGGAGCAGATTAATTCAAAATCAGAGAGGCATCAGTGTGCTTAACGGACCCCAGGTTGCCCGCACGGTTTTTAGTAAATGTCCAAACCCCTCTTGATCAGATACGCTTGACAGACACAATCTTTTGTAAAGAATCGTACGTCTATTATTCTAAACTTTGCCAATGCTCTTCTTTGCACGACATGAAACTGAATATTGACTGCAGTTTCTATTGTTACATTATGCACACGTGGTTGTGCTTCAAAACCTCAGAAAAGTACACTCCAACTTTGCACTTAAATCTCTTTCAGGACATTAAGGACGCATATGTGTCACGACGCGGTGGAATCAGGCGCTCGTCAATTTTGGGGCATAATGGAGTTATTGGTATTATATTAAAGCCTGTCCATTATCATTGATATGAATGAAAAATAATTATCCATTTATCCTGGATACAATGCAAGATATAGGCTATTGAAGGAGATGGGGGTTGCCTGGTTTCAGAGGTAAAATTAGAGATAAAATGGCCCCCAACGTTTAGTGACTTCTAAAGCTGGAAACTCCTTGGAAACTGCAAGTTTACACTTTTTGGGTGCCTTTAAAGAACATTTTTAAAAAGGTAAAATCAAGGCATTAATGCGCTTTTAAATGGCAAAAAAGATGTAGAGTCAAAAAACAAACATTCTATAAAATTTTGCGAAACGGGCAGAAAAATGTCGATTTCTTCAATTTCATTATTTTGACGAGCGCCTGATTTCACCACTATGCCTGATGTAATAATTTACGTCCGAGGAGAAGCAGGCCGAATACTATGTTGTAGCACATTTCAAACAATCATAGGAAACATGAATAGACATACTATTTCATAGTACGCATATTATTTTGCCTGCCTTTTTTAGTTTAAGATAAAGGAAGCCTAACTGAACATTCTCCATGAATTACGAAGTATTT
>NW_004798166.1:196498-197459 GCF_000002075.1 Aplysia californica
GTCAAGCAATCAACGAATAGAAGGAAGAGAAGCATTCTTCTACACTTTCAGACAGAAACATGAATCAGTACCTTTTTGAATCACTGTAAGTACGGTAACTGACTGACTCACTGCCGCCATTTGTGTTTGTGTGTGTGTGTGTGTGTGTGTGTGTGTGTGTGTGTGTGTGTGTGTGAGAGAGAGAGAGAGAGAGAGAGAGAGAGAGAGAGAGAGAGAGCTGCCCTTTGTCATTCTGACAACATTTATTGAAGACGTGCTTTTTTATAAAACAGATGATTGTCCCTTCTGTGTTCATGCAGATTTTTAAACTCAGTTTAATCCATCTGAACCTTTTCTGATTGTGTATGACAGTTGGAAACGGACCGCAACATTACCTTCGGTCCTGCTGTTGCTGGTCAGACAAATTGTGTGGTCGTTTTTAAGGACAAGCGGGCTAACCCAGATTTCGAGGGTTTCCAGAAATCTTGACCTACACCAAGAGTGGGCATTGCCCTACCTATAAAAGACGTTTTGGTTTCCTTGATGTGTATATTTGTTTGGTTATAGAGAAAACTCTCCTTGTCATTTAAAGAAACTGAACAAGGGGCAAAAACCTTTACCTTCGATTTTCTCAAAACAGCATTTTTCGGGATAGCGTGTCCTCTACGTCCTGGGTTACTTAATTCACAGATAAACATTGCAAAACTCTAGGAGTGTGGTGTTGGTTCAGTTTCTATCAGACTGAATAGCAGAGCGTGTGAGCCCTGTTCGAATCCTCGCCCCATACATTCTTCAACCTGCTTGATTTCGGTAAGGTAATCCATGGGGCATATCCGGCTTGGTCCCTCCTGAGATTTAATGAAACAAATCCAACCTAAAATATTTTACATGACTGAAGTGTTAGTTGCATTTTACAAAGACAGCAAACTCCATAACAGACACTTTGACAAAGCATTGGGTTATTTTTTATTTTATTTTGGGG
>NW_004798166.1:197619-198638 GCF_000002075.1 Aplysia californica
GGGGGGCTTTTTACGTCCGTTAACTAGGTCACCTGTAGTTGTTGTCTTTTTTGTTTGAGTTTGTTTGTTTTGGGGGTTTTTTTGGTTTGTTTGTTTGTTTGTTTTTGTGTTTTTTTATAAATGTTTTACTGCGCTCTCAACTGCATAAGGTCGTATGAGGGCGCGGGACACATTAAACATTTCAACTTTTGAATTCGCCCGGGTTGCGGCTGAAACCTACTCTTACCTTAAACGTGCTCAACTTGCACATGGGACCTCCGAGATTTTTCGCTCTTGCTCGATAAGGCTTGGTGTAGATCTTTCCTACCATAAGATCAGGGATATGGCTGAAATACAGCAGTAAGAAGGAGCCAAGGAGTATCAAAAGAAAGGCTGCAGAAAGAGTCAGGCGCCCAGAGGAGGGGGCAAAGGAGGTTTGGGGGTGGGGGCAGAAAGTAGAGACGAAAGCAGACGACAGAACATTTTTAGAGAGTAGGAAAGAATGTGAAAGGAGATAATTTTATAGAAGAAAATTTTCCATCGTAATCCGTATTCGAACCAACGACATATTGAATGAGAGGGGAACACCTGAACCTCTAGTCCACGAGAACCCCCGTCACTTGGTTTAACCAAATGAACTCAAGCAAAAACGTTCGTTGGTATCGTTATACGGGTGCCCACTACGGCTGGGATCGGCCGATCGGGCCGGTCGCCCGACTCGATCGCCTCAAAAACAAACGTGTTTGTTTTCAGTTTCAGGCGATCGAGTCGGGCGATCAGCCCGATCTAGCTGTAGTGGACACCCCGTATTAGGAGGCGGTAGCTTACAAACTAAAGACAGCGGAGCTACCAAGCCGATCTTGAATTCGGGATTTGACGAAAGATGTCTGGTTTTCTTTTTGGTCCTCTGTTGCTATTTCCGTTCAGCCTGCTTGTCTGATGCAAGATCGAGGTGATATGTTTTAACAACACCAATATGAAAAACAACATCATCATCATCATCATCATCATCATCATCATCATCATCATCATCATCATCA
>NW_004798166.1:201061-202589 GCF_000002075.1 Aplysia californica
TTACAACAACAACAAAAAACCCCAATGAGGGAAAGGAGAAGAGTGAAATGGTTTTGACATTGGAAAGGAATAGAAGAAGAGACAGGTTTTAATAATACGAACACTGAGAAAAAATAGAAGAAGTATGTCATAACAGACTGCCCAATAGTAGTCCTTTAGAGATTTGAAAAAGAAAACGAGTTGAGGGAGAAAGGGAGTAGAAAAAATGAACAATAAGTCACGAGAAGAAAGGAGACGGAAGAGTTGTGTGAAATAGATTGATTTGTCTGCACTCCCTTTTTTGAATACAGACTAAAGAATTTCTCAATGGTTATTGGTGCCCCATAACCCTTTGCTTGTAACGGGAATAGGAATAAGCAAAAGAGGAAAAAAATGGTAACATAATATATCATAGTAGAGAGCGGGATTAAAAAAATCGATTCATTAAACTTTGTCATTTGCTTTTTTACGGATGTCTTTGAAGAAACCTTTATAAAGCCGGGCTTTTTTTTTTTAAGGTGGTGGGAGTGTGCCAGAAATATATCGTACTTTTTCCCTGTTTCCTTGAAAATAATAATTGTGTCTGAGATCTTTCTTCATTCCGAGTGTATTTTAGTTCCTCTCTGGGTTCTCCCTTTAAGCACTGCATGACACCACTGTGTCGACGTCTGTCTCTTAAGCTTGACAAAATGACTACTTTTTCCATAAATATTCGTCTTAAAGACCTTTCATTTCCTTTGGGAAGTCTTGCTTGATCATGAAGAGGTCTGAAGCTTTCCGTAAATAGATTCGGTTTCTTTTATGTTCCTGAAAGGTGTCTGCCGTTTTATATCTGCTTTTGAACTTTCTTTTGGCTCGACAAGAACTAAGAATGGTGGGCAGTCAAGTGAGCGAAGCCTGTGTGTGAATCTCGGTTATATTATTGGAGGTGAACATTTAATCGGAAGTCCCGCATAACTAATTAATAACGCTGTGTTGAGAGAAAGGCTTTTAGCCTCTTTCCTCCTTCTCCGTTGCTTCTGTCTGTCTGTTGTGCTTCTTCCATAGGCTAAAATATTTCTGGAGGCATGCCAGTTAGGCACAGGCCCAGTTAATCCCAAGAACAGTTTGTCGCAGGCTCTAAAGTCTTTCTAAAATGTCAATTCAGTTTGTGTTGTTCAATATTTCTTCTTTTTTGTATGCAAATCAAAGCAAATTTAAATTACTCTGCAAAATTTCAACAATCAGTGTTCTTTCGTTAAAAACAATTGAAAAATAAAATTCAATTCATAGTTGGCCTGAGACGAACTGGGCCTTTGACTTACTGAGCCTATGACTAACTGGGTCTATGACAAACTGTAGTTTGTCCTGTGATTAACTGGGCCTGTGACAAACTGGGCAGTCCCCAAATTTCTGGGGAGGGGGGTTGAGTCAGTGTACTTCTCTTTACTCTAACAAACGGACATACTGACGCTTGCTGTTCTCATTTACTCCCAGCTTGAGAGATTTCCCCTCCCCCCACCCACCTCTTCGCTCTCTTTCTTGAGTCTATTTTAACTAACCCCCCCCC
>NW_004798166.1:205730-207263 GCF_000002075.1 Aplysia californica
AGAGAGAGAGAGAGAGAGAGAGAGAGAGAGAGAGAGAGAGAGGGAGAGAGAGAGGGAGAGAGAGAGCGAGAGAAGGGTAGAGGTGGAGAGAAAGAAAAGTCAGAGGAAGATACAGAAACAGAAAAGGGCTGTTATAACGAGTTAGATAGACGCGCAACGATAGATGCGGATCGGAAATCTGTTTGTCAGCTGATGAATGGGCCGCGGTTTGGTTGATCTGATAATAGATGTATGGTCATAAGTTCTCTTCTACACTTCTTTCAGCATAATTTAGGCGAGTAGCATACAGTGTCCCAAAAGCAGACGGAGATACTCCAAATACGTGTAATTACTTCCCCGAACGGGATTTGAACACAGTTCTTCTTCTTGAATGCAGAAAATCATCACCATTACGACATTGACTTCGGCGAATATTGTTTGGGTTTGTTTTCGTCTCAGAAAAAGGAGTCTTTACGCTCTAAGTGGGTGGTTTGTAGGTGCTCTGGTGTTGTTTGCTTCTTCTTTCCTATCAAACATCTGTCGTCCTTATCTCCCCTTCTTCTGTTTTATGTTTGTTACTCTATTGTAACACCTCTAATCTTCCCGCGCTCATAATATGATCTTATGCAGTTGCGAGCGCCGTAAAACATGTACTAAAAGTAAAGCACGCTCTAACACGGTTTTGATCATTTAGGAGGAAAGGCTTCGACCCTGTCTCTCCTAATGTCCAGACAGAAAGGTCGAGACACTCGATAAAGATTCTCCCCCACATGGGAATCGAACTCAGGTCTGCTGCGTACGATAGTGAAGTTAGGTTTATAGATTTATATTATCTGAAAGGTTGAAAAAGGAAGTTTAAAAATTAAACGTAAAAATAAACAGCTGGCTGGCCTGGCGAGATGACGTGCTTTTTGGTAGGATAACAGTGCGGGTATGACCGCAAAGGAGTTAAATTACTTTCTTCTGTGTTAAAAGCCCGTACCGTAACAAATAACCTTCGGAGCCGATGATTAAAAGGAACGATTGATCTTGGTGGAAGCTCTCCTCATATTATTGCTTCAGAGCAACGCAACGGAGAAAGTGTCTGTTAATGTAAATAAAAGATTTCTTATGCAAGGCGATGAGAAATTAGATATTGACTGTGAAAGCCTGCACTACGAAACCTTAGATCCTCCATATAAAAAGCTCCTTTGATTTCATAACGAATGGTTAGGCAAATATGCCTAGATGTTAGAGATAATTGTGTTTTCCGTTTCAAATAGCTTTTTTTTTTCGTTTTTGAAATTACTCTTGATTTATACCGCCTCTGTAGTGAGAAGATGGAATGGATTTTTTTGGTACCCACGTTGTCAATCCATACCATGATTGTAAACGTTTTGCGCCCCTATAGACACAGTTTAGGTCTCTCTTTCGGTGGGAGGGGGGAAGGGGCTGCTACGTTCCTGTCGGACAGGGCCAATCCGGGAAGCGTGATATAGAAAAGTGAATGTCATTTGAAAGACCGAGATCCGTGATACGTGAACAACATCATCATTATCAACAACAACAACAACA
>NW_004798166.1:207926-210342 GCF_000002075.1 Aplysia californica
GGGGAGACAACAAATGAAACTTCAAGAATTTGAACATGATTAAAGTCCAATCTCTCCTTGCCGAATCTTATGCAATGTTAGGGTATTGGTTCAGCGCCCTTGTTATCACTAAAAGGTAGGCTAAAAAGCAGGTGGGTGGTTGGCGGGTGCTCTGGTGTAGTTTTCTTATTTTTTCCCATGAAACATAGTCATTATGTCCCCTCCTTCTTTTTGTGTTTGTTACTCCTTTGTAACACCCCTAATCTTCTGGCGCTTATATGACCTTATTACGCAGTTGCGAGCGCCGTAAATCCTCTACTAAAACTAAACTAAAAGCAGAACAAGAGCTTCCAGCCTCCAGTTCTAACGTACGTTTTCTAGAGGACGAAGCCAAATGCCTGGTCAGTCTTGAAAACTTTACAAACGATTCATATAAAAAAAGACATCATTGAGGATTCGAACATGGGTCACCCTTTCTATAACCCAATTGAGTAATTGGAGTGCTATTTCTTGTACTTCCTGGAGTGCTTATCTTTCCTCACAACCAGATAACCTAGTTTCCAAAGGACATGACTTCTATATTGAACAGCTTTTAAATAATTATTTATAGAAAAATAATCAATAATTCTTCAACACTATAAAACGTGGACTTCAACCATAAAAGCTCATCTAAAATGAAAAAAAAAAACTTGGGAAATAAAGTAAGCACTTCGTTGAAACTTTTTAATGACGTTACGTGGCAAGGATTTTTGCTTATCTTTGTCCTATTAAATGGTACCTCAGTAGGCTATGAGTAAAATAAGAGTTAACTCTTTTTTTTGTAGAGGTTTTACGGCGCTCGCAACTGCATAAGTTCATATTAGCGCCAGAAGATTTGAGGTGTTACAAGAGAGTAACATACTTAAAAAAGAAGAAGGGGAGATAAGTACGATGGATGTTTGATAGGAAAGAAGAAGCAAACCACACCAGAGCACCCGCCAACCACCCACCAAGTCACCTCTATATTGGGAAAGTTGCACAGGACCTAAGTGGTAAAACTATCAGCAGCTAACTTTCTCCCTACAGAACAGGGATGAGTTAGTGTCATTTCAAAATATCTACATTGTGAGGTAATAATGAATGATACGATTGCCTCGTCATATTCCATATTTTGTATAGCGTTGCACTTTTTTTTTAAGTCAAGAAAACAAAAACAAAACAAGTTTTTTCTGTATGTAAATTTACTTATTGATATTATACGACGTTCTATTGGGGGTTTTTTTAAACTGTATAAATTGACTTTATTTGAGCGTATTCTCATCTGTATATTTTCAGAATTCGTTTTCTTACTCTCCTAGTTATTACTGTTGGTGTTGCAATTTTTGTCTCTCTTGTTTTCGTTTTATTGTTTTAGTTGCTGCTATTAAAGGTTAACACCGTACAAGATAAGATTTACTGCGTGTCGCAGTCTCCCTGTTCAGAATACCCTCGTAGATTAAAGACGTCTTTCGCGTATGGCGTCATGGGTAGCATTATATTGGCCTTACAGAGTGTGAGACACCGAAAGTGAGTAGTAGGTCAAGTAAACTCTGAATGGAGGCCCAGTGAGGCCTTTACCTTTTTTCTTTTTCTTTTTTTTTTTTAGTGTTTTACGGCGCTCGCAAGGTCATAAGAGCGCGCGGGACACACCAAACATTTTCAGTTGGTGTGATTTTTTACATTTTGCCCGGGTGGAGGCTCAAGCTTTCTCTTACCGATTTTGGACCACCAAGGGATCTTTAACGTGTGCATTAACATGTGGATTTTGCAGAAGGGACTTCCGAGATTTTTCACCCTTGTTCGAGAAGGCAAGGTATAGATCTTTCCTACCCGAAGATCATAGATGTGGCTGAACGACAACAGTAAGAAGGAGCCAAGGAGTGGCAGTAGAAAGGCTGCAGAAAGAGTCAGGAGCCCAGAGGAGGGGGCAAGGGAGGTGAGGAGGTGGGGGCAGAAAGTGGAGACGAAAGCAGACGAAAGAACATTACTAGAGAGCAGGAAAGGAGGTGAAAGGAGACAATTTTAGAGAAGAAAATTGTTCAGTCCCTACCCGGATTAGAACCCGGGACCTTCGAATGAGAGGCGAACACCTTAACCTCTAGGCCACGAGAGCCCCTGGCCTTTACTCAAGACACAAAGCAAGGTATACATTTATTCTTAAATGAAGGAGTGCATACAGCCCACTGCCCAGTCGCAGGGGAGAAAGTAGATGTTCCTTGAAAAACACAATAATAGTATTCTGAACACTAGCAGCAACAACATAAACAACAACAACAAAAAACAACAACAACAACGAAAATTTGATACAGTATTTTGAAAGTACACATATTTTTTGAGAATCGACAGTCAGATAGGAGATTTACCTCACGCGCAGATATGACCTTATGCAGTTGCGAGCGCCGTAAAACGCTTACAACCC
>NW_004798166.1:212901-214267 GCF_000002075.1 Aplysia californica
TGTGTGTGTGTGTGTGCGTCTGTGTATATAAGTGTGTGTTAAATACTGAGTAAGTATTGACATTTGCATGTGCGTGTACATATTCACCATGTTGCAGTATCCTAAATTAATTTCATTTCGCAGAGGTCAATAAAATCTCATCACATCTCTTCTATCTTATCTTTTCATATCTTTTCTCGTTTTATCTGATTTATCTTCTATTTTATTTTATCTCATCTCTTTCCACAGATTAAGCTCCAGTGACAAAATCAGTCTGTCCTCTCCCATTTACTCCAACAAAGTCATCGAGCAAAAGGCAAAGTCCACATCCAAACAGAGCCTTTTGGACCTCTTCAGCTCGAGGCTGGATAAGGTCAAGGTCAACCGGAAGCGCTTCTCTTTAGCGCAGGCGTCGCTGATGAAAAAACCGCGTCCGAGCGAAGGGAATATCATAGCTCACACCACGCGAAATCAGCGGCGCCAACGACGTAAAGAGATCAAGCGAGACTTCGGCAAGAAAAGCATCAAAGGCGACAATCGAATCGAAACCGCCACGACGGTCAGCTCGGAACGCGACGGGTGTAACTGGACGTTCGTCTTCGACCCGTCCGGCCGCCTCTGCTACTGGTGGTCAAGTGTGGTCAGTGTGGCCTTCCTCTACAACTTCTGGGTTCTAATCTACCGCTTCGCATTCCATGAGATCAACTCGGATAACATCGCTATCTGGTTCACCCTCGACTACACGGCCGATTTTCTTTACATCCTCGACATCGCATTCCATTTTCGATCTGGCTATCTCGAAGACGGTGTTTTGCAGACCGACCCGACAAAATTACGAATACACTACATGAATACGACTATGTTCTATATCGATTGCCTGTGCCTCCTGCCAATAGATTTCTTATATCTCAGTATTGGCTTCTGCTCTATCCTGCGTTGCTTCCGACTCGTCAAATTCTACCGATTCTGGTCGTTTCTGGATCGCACGGAGCGCCACACCAACTACCCCAACATCATCCGGACAGCCACGCTGATTCACTACCTGCTCGCTTTATTTCATTGGAACGCGTGTCTGTATTACATCGTGGCGTCCCGCATGGAGCGAGTTCCGGAGAGTTGGACGTTCCCCAAGGATAAGCAGGACACCTTGTTGCAGTATCTGCACGGGCTGTACTGGAGCGTGCTCACGCTGACCACGATAGGAGACCCACCGACGCCCAAGTCTATGCCGGAGTATCTTTTCGTCATCTTTGAGCTTCTCTTCGCGCTGCTTCTCTTCGCCACCGTCCTTGGACACATCGCCAATATTGTGACCAACGTGAGCGCTGCTAGGAAGGAGTTTCAGGGTGAGTGCGCCAAGGGTTGTGTGTTGGAGGGGAGGGGGGAG
>NW_004798166.1:215499-218479 GCF_000002075.1 Aplysia californica
TCAAAATAGGATATTAGTATACTTATTTGCAATTACAATTTTCCAGAAACAGTTAAGATGTTTAAAGACATAAGCAATGGTTTGGTATACAACTACATGTACTTTAAAGAGCATTCTTTGCTGGCGGATTGCCCTGAGGTGGGGAACGCGACGACACGATTATCGAAACCCTTCATATTAAACGAACCGCATTTCCTGCACACCTGATAATCCTGGAGCTTTGACAAACGGCTGTAGAGCGGTAGTAATATAGACCATGTTACTCCAAATACGCCCCGGTGACACTGATTAGATCAGTTAGGAAGAGGGCTGCTGAGACTAATTCAAACTGATTTATTCCATAATGATATTTGATATCTGAAACAATGCGTCATAAAATCGGTTTATTCTTTTTTAATCCTCGTAGAGTTTTGGTAAACGGCTGTAGTTGTAGTAACTACGGACGTTTTACTTCTCGCACGCCCTGTCGACCCTATTTGGTCGCTTTTAAGGACAGGCGGGCTACCCCAGATCTTGGGGGTTTCCGGAAATCTTGCCCATCACCAAAAGTAGGCATTTCCCTACCTATAGTAGAAGTTTGATTTCATCGGGTGTATATGTATTTGGTTATAGAGAAAACTCTCATTATCTTTTAAAGAAACTGAACAAAGGGAAAAACTTTACCTTCGATTTTCTCAAAACAGCATTTTTCGGGATAGCTCCCTTGTGCTTAAAAGCGACCATTTATATCCTTAAGGAAACGGGCTGCTTCGACCATGCTCGTCAGGGCTAACATAGTATAGATTGTGAAGCCCATAGAGCTGTTGAGCGGGGATTTGCGCTATACAAATGCTATCTATTATTATTAACACAGTGTGGCAGGGGTTCAACGTCCCCAAAGAAAAACATTGACGCCCGATATTAATATTCCCTCTACGAATGGGAAACGCACTCACCAGTGAGATACCCAAACCCTACACCATTATTCCTGCGGAAAAGGATTGTAATGACATATATGAGGCAGCGTGGTGGAATCAGGCTCTCGTCAAAATAATCAAAATGAAGAAACTTGTATTTTTCCACTTATTCGTTAATTTTTATCAAATTTTTGTTGGGGTTTTTTTTTGGCTCAACACCTTTCATGCCCATTAAAGAACTCATTTCTGAGTGGATTTTTCTGATAAATGTCGATTAAAGGCACAAAAATGTAAATTTTCAGTTACCCCGGACTCTGAAGATAAAGAAATAGCTAATCTTCGACGGTAATTTTTTCACTAATTTTACTTCTGAAAACAGGTGACCCCTACTTTCTTCTTTTGCAAATATCTCGACTTGTATTTAAGATAAATGGATATTTTTTCTTCCAAATAGATATCAGTGAACAAGCTTTAAGATGCTACCACTAACTCTACCTGTCCAAAAATGACGATAGCCATGATTCCACCACGCTTCCTCACATTTAGATCCTTTAGGAAGCGGGCTGCTTCGATCTTACTGGTCAGGGCCAACACAGTGTGACAGGGATCCAACGTCCCCGAAGAAAAACGTTGACGCCCGATAACAATATTCCCTCTACGAACGGAAATCAAACTCACCAGCGAGGTACCCAAAACCTACACCATGATTGCCTTCGTAAAATGATTGTAATGACATATTATTATTTCGTATCGTACAGTACTGTAGAGCACCGTTATTGTATCCTCTTTTCAGTTAGTTTTTTTATTTTTTGGGGGGGGGGGGTGGAGTGAGGAGTGTAAAAAGGGTAGCGGGTCAAAGAGGAATTTCGAAAAGGTAAGAACAAAGACTACGGCAGACAGAAGGAAACAAATCAGAGTACATACAAAAGTAATAAGAATCCTAAAAGTCAACTTCGAGTACAGGCTGAATTGACCTTTTAGATAATAAAACAATACCATTTATGCAAAACTGGTGACTTTCATTTTAAGTCTCCTACTATTTTTTTCTGCTGGCGTACTGTTTTCTCCGCTGGTATCACGCTGGACTACTGAGTCGGTAGCTTTTGTTCAAATCCCCTAGATATCGTTCTGAATGTGAGTTGTTTGGGAAAGTCTTTGAAGACTCTCCGCCCATTTGGCTCGGTCCTATCGGAGAAGGACGTTAACCAATGAAAACCCGTCACTTGAATAATAGTTCAGTATGGAGAATGGATGTTAAGCCTTTTCAGTGACTTTGTGGCACAAGTAATTTTACGTGGGACATACCTATAAGATCAATATGTCTGTTATGTCAAGTGTGTTTCCACCTACAGAAAGCATCTAAAATAAGGCAATACAACTGATTTTTATTAAACATAAAGTGTTTTACGTCCCCAAAGACACAATTTAAATCATTTAGGAGATAGGTCTCAGCCCTGCTTGTGAAGGCCAACCCGGGCGGAGAGGGATACAACGCCTAAGCAGAAAGACAGAGATGCTCGTGACATATTCTCCCCATACTGGAACTGAACTCGGGGCTTCTGCTTGGGACGGCTAGGCGCCTAACCTCTAACCACAGACCCCGGTAACTGAAGTTTGTATGTGAGGCTGTTCAAAACAGATAGGGATCAAAAGCACACCAGAGGTTAATACACAGAACTGCTCAAATATAGCCGAACTAAGTCTTCTGAAATCGCTCCAAATCAGGATGTCCTCACGTGGATGCCCTCAAGATGCGGGGATACACCCAGAACATGTCCCTCATAATTGAGCCCAAATTATGATATCCGCCGAGTAATCATTCAATTCACAATGTGCCTTGGCTTTCCTGTCAGGAAATCCAATACTTCCGTGAATCCGGTGGTATTTATTCCCCCAGATTTTTAAAACATAATTGAAAACATTGAGGGCAAATGTTGTAATGTTTGTTTCTGTAACATCTAGTAAAATGTCACCTATTCTTTTCCTTTCTTTCCTTGTATCGATCAGTGAATAAAGAGCTTTCTTTTTACATTAGCGGAATGATCCTCGGAGAGGTAGGGGAGCGGGGAGAGGGGGGGGGGTAA
>NW_004798166.1:218661-220074 GCF_000002075.1 Aplysia californica
GGGGGGGGAGGTGGAGATTGAGGGTGTGCTGTCTCGACAAAATAAAGCGAATGACTAAAATGAAACTTGGGATTGATGCAGAATTGTATAAAGAGCAAAAAATCAGACAGAGTTGATATGTTTTGTAAGTCTGCAGACCTTTTATGGGAACGTCTGACATTAGGAATAGCGATCTAACTGTCAAAATAGGATATTACTAAACGGGAAAGGGCAGGCTAACACGGGGGAACGTTTAAATATCACACAAAGACGTCAAGACATTACAGGATGGCGTCGTTCAAAATGGGTTCTTTTTTGTTCTTTTTGGAATAAGTCGATTAAGTGGATCCATCCTGTTCAGACATGTTTCCCTCAGACAATCTCATGTAGTATGCATAAATGTCACTTTTTTTAACAATAGATAATCCCTGAATTACAATCGGTTGAATAGTCCCAAGCCTCTAGTATTTTCAAGCTCGCCCTTAAAAATCCTCATTATAGAACTATTGTGAACTTTGCAATTTATCTTTCCTTTTCTTGCATTTGGATGTCTCGTGTTCTGTAAAGTGACTAGTCAAAAGTCCTAACCTATTCCGCTACTACTGTCTGTCTATCTATCTATATATCCAGCTATCTATCTGTCTGTCTATTGATATATCCATCTATCCGCTTATCCATCTTTCCATCTATCATTTTTTACCTCTGTCTATGTTTCATTTCTACGTTCTAATTTCATGTCCTTTCCTGAAGTTAGACAGTTTTGGTTTGTTTTTGTTTTTCTACTCAATCTGTTCTACTGGTCGACTAATCTCTGTATCATTTAGCCTTCTCTACCACTGTAGCCAATGTTGTTAGGTACGTTTTCAGTTACACATCACTGACGTACCTAATGATGTGAGAACGTTTATATTCATGATTATCTTACGAAAGTGTGGTGTCATGATAACATCATCGAATGTTGGTTTACACTGCGCTAAAATATTGCAGATTTTGTGCGGAATCTCGTCTGTAACAATAAATATATTGGGGTCTAATTTCTCTAATCAGCTCAGTTGGAGTCATACGACACTAAAATGAGAAGGATCCTGTTTTGAATCTTTAAAACGGTGTTCTTGAATTCCTGTTGTTTTTGGCAGTTTCAAGGCTCTCCGTTGGTTTGATTCGGTTATATGAGAGACGGACGTTCACTTCCATCTCTTACATAAACTTACAGTGTTGAACATGAACTGTTATCCCATCACATAGCAGTCTAATCTGCAGGCAAAAGCAGAATGCTGACGCTTCTATATTTATCCGACTGCAATTAATGTATTTGTCCTTTGTTTTTGTTTTGTTTTGTTTATTTGTTTGTTTTTGTTTTGTTTTTTAGTTGTTTCGCAATGAATTGTCGCACAATTTTATTTTATTTTTTTAAATTATTTTTTTATTTATTTA
>NW_004798166.1:222525-224111 GCF_000002075.1 Aplysia californica
CCCCGAGGCGATTCTACTGACTGAACTGTCTTTGGGCCTTTCCCAAAGGGGGGACATTAGCCATGTTCTTATGCACAGTAAAATTGCAATTGTAAATGGGCTGATTCATCAATGTCATGCTCGTAACTGTGCCTGAACTCAACAGGGAACTGCTTCTTTTTCTTTTCTAATCAATACTATTGTCATTTTTTCCTCTACTTCTTTTGTATGTTTGTCACACTCTTGTGACCCGCTATTTCTGGGGTGCCCTTTGATAGTCGAAGCTGATTCTGTGCTGTTGAAGCTAGAGAAGTGAGCAGAGTAAGTCTGATTCCCTGTAAGGACTTCTCTGTTGACATCCACCCCTTGGTGCTCATATGATCTTATGCAGTTGTGAGCGCCGTAAAATCCTCTGCTAAAACATAACAAACATTTCTTATTATGAGGCGTTCAAAAGGCATGCGAAAACATGCAGACTATGAAAAACACAGACGTGTGTTTCTGATTTGTGTACGATGGTTTAAGAACAGAGGAAGACAACAAACAACAAACATATATAGATTGCGAGAACAACTTAGCGTCGAATAATACAAGGAGAAAAACAAAAGTGGTCAAGAAAACGGAAAATAGCGAGAAATTGGTGTCCCATGACCGTCAATGTCTGCTCCAGACCTGACAGCTGAAGAAGACGAAGTTTGAAATGTACCGAAACGTTGCCTTTGAGAGAGAGGGGGAGGGGTGGAGACCCCTTATGTTCGTACTATATCGTGTAAGTTCCGAACAGGGCACTTTAGATTACTGTTAACGAAAAAACTGAACCGAAAATATGGAGTGGATGGTTGGAAAGCGCTACTGGTAGGTCTTACTTCTTTACTTTCCCTCTGTTATTTCTATCTGTCTGTTTTTCTTTTTCCACAACACTAAACGACCACATTATTATGTCGAAGTGCGTCTCTTTACTTTACTCTACCAAAAAGAACTGACAATCTGGTTTATTGAAACAGAAGATTGTTGCCGAATGTGTTATAGACAGACTCGGGGTGACAACCCGTCAAAGGTTTTCACAGCGTCGGCCACGAGCATTGAACGTCATGGGCCACCATCTTTCATCTGGTGAGCCTCCCCAGGAACCCTCTGTGGTAAGCCTATCTCTGCGCCCCACCAGCTTGGAGGCAGCGGGCAACGCAGAAAATCGGCCATAATTTGCCAGTGAGCAGATTAGCAGGCCGCTCGATTCATCCTATTCCACTAGTATGGTAATTAGAAAGGGCCGACTCTATTGATTTTCTTGTCCCCCCTTATTTTGTGTGTATGTGTACGTCAGTGTCTGTATGTGTGTTAGAGAGAGGGGAGAGAAGGAGAGTGGGGGTGGGAGGAAAAGAAAGAGGGGGAAGGAGAGAGGGGGAGAGGGGAGAAATGAATGATAGAGGTGAAGAGGAGAGGGAGAGAGAGGGGGGAGGCACGAGAGATGGGATGGGAAGTTGAGGTTGAAAGAAAGGAGAGTGAGCAAAAATGGGGAGGGGCAGGAGGGCTGACATGTAGAAGGAGGGAAAGGGATAGTGTTCCAAGCGACAGGGAGGGGAGGGAGGAGGGAGAGGGGACAGAGA
>NW_004798166.1:225270-226487 GCF_000002075.1 Aplysia californica
CTCTCTCTCTCTCTCATTCTTAACGTAATTTCGAGAAAAGGGCTTCAAATTTGTAACCCAAAACAGACTTCAGATGGGCAATGCGTACAACGGATACGAAAACGTTGTAATGATGATTTTGTTGTCTTCATTTAGTTTTCAATTCCTTGCTCAATGAGTGTTTACAAAGTAAACGTGCATGGAATATATACTTATTATATTTGTGAAAGTTCGTCACTTTCGCCGCCTAAAACTGCCCAACCTCTTAACTTTCGAATTTGAAAAAATTAGCTGTGGTTCAGAATTATTTAAAGGGTGCACAGTTATATTGAGGAGTCTGATGTCTCTGTAGTTTAATTTTCAGTTTTTCATTATTTTCGTGTAGATCTAATCTTGGAAAAGTCCGTCTTCTAAGACGGTTTTGTAAACAAGCGAGACTTCCGTTCACATGCAGTGCGCACTAAACCCACAGTAACTTGACGATCAATTCTTTTGATTCCGCTCATCCTGGATCGGAAAAGGAAAGTAAAGAATCCGTTCATCGAACGAGGTACCCAGCTAGTTTTATATATTTTGGAACCACTACATATTTCCACAAAATTTGCGGGAGTGGTTGGAGGGCGCGCCACTTGTAGGTCCTCCTACTTCTTTATTTTCCCTTTGGTGTTTCTGTGTCTTACTTTTTTACAGCACTAAATAACCAATATTGTGTCGATGCGTTTCTCTTTATTTGAACAAACAAAATTTGCGAATATGGAAATGTGTCTGAGAGTTTGGAATTTGAATAAGCATTAACGGCCGTCCCTTACATTATGCCTTTCATTTATTTTGTTATGTTTTGTTTTGTTTTACAAAACAACATGTTTATTTCCATGGCATTATTCCGGGTGAGTGAGTGCTTAGGAGGAGAAGATGTAAATGGGTATGACGTCTGCTTTCTTTCCGAGCTGCTTTTATTTTCGTTAGAATTTTTTTTTCTGAGTGAATATTCCAAAATCTATATTGGTGAAAAAAATGGTGTCGAAATGCCCAAAGGTTATGGAAGGGGAATTGTGAAGAGATAAATCATATCAAATGAGCTATAGTAACAACTAACTGTGACTTGACAGAGGGGCTACTTGAACGAACTTGAGTAACTTACACAGGCAGTAAGACTTGGAATGTGGGTGGTTGGCGGGTGCTCTGGTATGGTTTGCTTCTTCTTTCCTGTCAAACATCTATCGTCCTTATCTCCCCTT
>NW_004798166.1:227916-229002 GCF_000002075.1 Aplysia californica
AAAGAGCCAACTTTCGACCTTGCACGCACGTACACGCTCTAGAGATGCACCAATCTGCAGTACGAGGAGCACAATTCCGTTTTTGGTCTTTCTACATTTGAAAAAAAAGGACTCTGCACCTCAGCCTAGCCACTATTGATTCTATAACGGCGTAAGCTGTTCACTGAAATCCTTTAAGCTGCACTTGACACTAAAATGTGTCCAACACATGTTTCCGTTCGTCTGTCCGTGTGAGCTGCACCAGGTTGCGCAAAGGATTGGAGGGAGTGACACATTAGTGAATGAGTTCACTGATTTGCTTTTTACGGAAAGTTTGTTCAGTGTGCGTGCAAAGAAGTGCTGCAGGAAACCAGTTTAGAGACAGCGCAAGCAAGTTTAGCCCACTCATTTGAGCAAAATGTCCTGCTCAATCGTTTGAACGTGATTAAAGATAAGCTCACTTTTTGGGGGTGTTCGTTCAGGTCACTTTTGTTTGAGCATAACTTTAGAATCCTCTTTTGAATGTAAAGTTTTGGTTACTATTTATGAGGCAGTGTGGTGGAATCAGGCTCTCGTCAAAATATTCAAAATGAAGAAACGTGCATTTTTCCGCAGATTTGTGAATTTTTATCAAATTTTTGTTTTTTGGCTCAACACCTTTCATGCCCATTAAAGAACTCATTTCTGTGTGGATTTTTCTGAAAAGGGTAGATTAAAGGCACAAAAAATGTAAATTTTCATTTACCACGGACTCTTAAGCTAATCTTTGGCGGCCATTTTCTCACTAATTTTACCTCTGAAAACAGGTGACCCCACCTCCTTCTTTCGCAAATATCTCGACTTGTATTAAAGATAAATGGATATTTTTTTTCATCGAAATAAAGTCAATTGAACCAGCTTTAAGATAATACCAATAGCTCTACATGCCCAAAAATTGACGAGAGCCTGATTCCACCATGCTGCCTCACATTTGATCGTACATTCAGCTCACTCATTTGAGTGTAAGTTTAACTCATTTATATGAGTGTGTAAGATCAGATCATTCGTTTAATGAGGTAAAGTTCAGCTAACACTCCTGTAATGTATCCATACAAAGACAAACACACG
>NW_004798166.1:230496-231944 GCF_000002075.1 Aplysia californica
AGACAAGACCATTGTAAAAAAAACCCCAAAAAAACTAAACAAATAAAAACGCAAGAGGTGCCCTGAGACGTCGTCGTTTCTGTAGCTGATTGTCTTGGACAGGTGGCTGTTAGAGCAGGCTCAATTGGAATCATACCTCTATGCCTTATATTGACAACCCATGATACTCAAAGGAGGAATGTCGTTACACAATAATTAAAACGAACGAAATAATTACGTTTCCAATCTGTCAACACCGAAATTCGATATACATTTTTGGATAGTGCACAGTTCACTGAAACTCGGTACAAAAATATCGAGTTGCACTCTACTAATAGCACAACTATATATAGGCTTCTTAACTCAAGAAAGGTATAGCACGGAACGCTGCTTGCCAAAGGATATATCAAACTTGGCGTAAAATAAACTTCTACTTCGAGGTTTTAGATGGATATACTTGCCCGTGTCTGTCACTCAATCAATAATACTGGAAAGTGAGAAGAAAAGTAAAAGAGAAACAAGGACAAGGTCAGATTTTAGGCTCCTCAAGAAACGACTTGCTTCACAATAATAGCGTGCACTATGCTGGCGTGCAACGGTTTTTATGTTAGTCTTTTTTTAATTTTTGACTCCCATAGATCAGATTAAATGTGATATGACATAATATAATGTCGTACTGGGCACTAAAGGGCTAAATGTTCGCTTTTCAGGACAAGGGGGCTAACCCAGATTTTGGGGGGTTTCTAGAAATCTTGACCTACGCCAAAAGTGGGCATTTCCCTACCTATAGGAGAAGTTTGGTTTCATTGGTAATATATTTGTTTGCTTATAGGGAAAACTCTCCTTGTCTTTTAAAGAAACTGAACAAGGGGCAAAATCTTTACTTTCGAGTTTCTCCAAACAGTATTTTTTGAGATAGCCCCCATGTGTTTAACGACGAAATATGCTTGAGCCCTGAGTCGGGACTTACTTGACCTACTTCCACATCCGGGTCTCTCTCTGTGAACTCTCTCTGTAAGAGTAGACATGAGATGCTCTGACGTCATTCGCGAAGACTCTTCAACCCTATCCGTTTTGTACCCCCGGGGTTGTATTCTTCACATTTTAGAATACTTCAAGTACGAAGATCTCTTCGAAACTGAGTATTTCTCCACAAAAAAATTGACAGACTGCTATGCATAGTGTACGGATCAGATTAGCGAGTAAATTTCCTCTTCGGAAAGTGGTGGCACAGAGTTCCCCACGTCATATGGATACGATAGTAAAACATGACGAACGGATAGGGTTAACTTGTTTCTTTTTTCGACTGCTTAGTGCAAGACTCCGCCATTTTGAAAAGTGACGTATGGCGGAGTTTTACAATGAGCAGAAATGTTTAAGATAAGATAAGAAAAGATAAGATAATACTTTACTATCCCAGAGGGAAATTTTTCTTGGCTATACAGGACCGTAAAAACACATGCAGGTAT
>NW_004798166.1:236931-238661 GCF_000002075.1 Aplysia californica
GGGGGGGGTGTCTGGGTTATCGTTCTAAGAATACTTGTACTTTCCCGGGGCTGGTTGTTCAATGTGCGAGGTCTGACCGAGAGGAGAGTTTCTGTGTCCTAACACTTACTCACGTTTCAAGCGAATACTGTGAAATTCTACGTCACATTATTTCATCATATGTATAATAACTACACCAATGTTTTAGTTTAGTTTTAGTAGAGGTTTTACGGCGTTTGCAAACTGCATAAGGTCGTATTATGAGCGCCAGAAGATTAGAGGTGTTACAACAGAGTAACAAACATATAAAAAAGAAGGAGGGGAGATAAGGACGATAGATGTTTGATAGGAAAGAAGAAACAAACCTCACCAGAGCACCCACCAACCATCCAGTACACCAATGTTTACCTCACTACGCCACCAGAAATGGTCATTATGACACTTTTGGTTTGCTAGTTGGGGTGTTCTCATGTCATGGCCACCGAAACAATGAAAGGCTCGTTCTCAAAATATGATGTTCGTGTTATCATCAAATTCGCGGTTCTTTAAGGAAAAACTACCCAGAAGAATACATGGTGATCTTGTCAAGGAGCTACGTGGGTACCACTTGCCTCAGTATCCAAATAATATTTTTTTTAATGAGTGAGAAAAGCTAATGACGGGCGTGTCAATCTTGAAGATTCTGGGCGCTCTGGACTGCCCAGTTTTTGTTTTTGAGCAAATCAGTTTTCAGGTTCAAGCTCCTGCCGAAGAGGGTCAGTGAAAATCTTATATAAGATATAGCAGAAGAAGTTGTTTTGCTGAAGGCAACAGTTCATAGAAATCGGAAGCTCTTAAGAAAGCTTTTGACACAATGGGTTTCTCATTTACATGTATACACTGATGAGCAAAAAGATTGAGCGCGCTTCGCGTGTGATTTTGTCCCCCAAGTACAGTATAAAGGGACATTTTCTTAGAAGAATCGTAACAGGTGGTGAAACATGGGAGTATTCGTCGAAACCAGAACTGAAAAGACAATCAGTAGAATGGAGAAACCCGTGATCACCCTAACCCAGATAGCTGGCTACAATTAAGGTGCTTTAAAAGCGATGCACAGCATTTTTTAATCAGAAAAGTGTGGTTTTAAATAAACAAGTCAGATTTCCACTGGCAGAATAGTCAATGCTGACTATTACAAAAAGGTTTTCAAAAGAAGCGGAGTCCAACTACCAGAAAAAAAAGCGGCCGGGTTTGCTTGAGGAAGGTGTTGTCTTTCACCATGACAACGCCCCTATGCACATTCCTCTAAAGGTCACCGATCTTCTGAACTCCGGGTAGAGAGAAACCCTTGAACATCTCTGCCATTTCCCCAGACTTGGCACCATGCTACTTTCAGTTCTTCCCCAGAAGCAAAAGAAGGTGTGAGGGTCAGCGCTTTAAAGACGAGGAAAAATACTGGCTCGAAGTAATGCTGTACTAAGTCTTTGGCCAAAATGGATGGATATATGGTCACTGCGTTTGCCGGCTGGCTACAAAAGATGAAAAAGGACATTGAGGTCAACGGTTGTTCTGTTGAATAGAATCATGTTTCTGTCGGGGTATGTAGAAAATGTCATGTCTGTAAAAATAAAATTGCTGACTTTACAGAACAGGGGAACGTTTTACTCTGTGGGAAAGACCTGGTACTGGTGGATGGGTAAATCACTAACCCTCCACCCTTCTCTCTCTCTTTCTCTCTCTCTCTCTCTCTCTCTCTCTCTCTCTCTCTCTCT
>NW_004798166.1:242798-246579 GCF_000002075.1 Aplysia californica
GGGGGTTAAAGGCGAATTAGGGCCTCGGAAAGGGTGAAGGTGAATATGATGGGAAGAGAAAGGACAGAAAAGGGAGAAGTAAAAGAGATTAACTGTGTAATGGACAAAGGGGGAAAGGGAGGATAGAGACAGAGACAGAAAGACAGTCAGACAGACAGATAGTAGGAGAGTAAGAAACTTAGTCAGACAGATATAGAAAGAGAAAAGTGGAAGATTTGGGGAGGGGGGGGTAAACAGATAAATATCTTAATATAATCGAGTTTGTAAGACTGTGTCGGGGTTTTTTTAGCGTGTGTTTGTGAGCGTGTTCATTTTAGTGCGCAACATTATTAATAATATTATGTTTGTTCGCATTTCTAAGTACAGTTCGTATTTTTCCACGTCTGACAACGTTGGGGTTTTTTTTCGTTTCCTTGTCTATTCAGTCTTTACCAGCATGTTTGGGATCGGGGTGTGATGTGGGTTTTTTTTTATGTATTTGTGGAGGAAAACGATGTCAACCCCTAAACTCACCCCAACTACCAACCCCCAATCAACGCTAGAGAACTGCACAGTACCACGCAGAGATATGAACCTGCTTTTGCGATCAATGGTGTATTGGTTCTACAGACTTTTTAATCGTATTCTTAATTAGGATATTATGCAGACCGATAGTAACGTTTGAACAAATCAGGAATTTCAACTGAAACTAAGAGTTTTTAGTTCAGGTTTGTTCACTATTGGCTTGGGGATTTGTTGGTTTTGTTTTTTGTTTTTTGTGGGTTTTTGGTGTGTGGGGATGTTTGGAGTTTTGTTGGTTTGTTTGCATTTCTGTGAGGTTGGGTTTTTTTCATTTATTTTTAAGTTAGATCTAGTCAACTAACGTTTTTAAAGAACACGATCTTAACTTTTAAATCATTATTGTCTTTGTTTCTCATTTTTACTCAGAACATTAACGGGTACCCTGGAACAGACAGATAAATATTGTGTTACTTTGTAAGTGTGTGAGCGCTCAAGCACCCACATTTTCCAAGCACCCACATTTTCATTTTAAAAATGCCACCCTTCTCGGAAACCGAACCAATGCCATCTGTAACGTTTTCCAGTGCTGTACGAATGGTGAACTAACAAAACATGCGGATAACTATAGAATGACAGATTACGCCATTGGCCGATATATTTATAGTAACAACCATCTTGTTTGACGTCATTGAGGGATTCCCACTTTGTTGTCGTTCACGGTGACAACACGACCGCAAAACACAATTGTAGTATTTTTAAGCCTGTAGCCTACTGTGGCGTGGTGGCGGAGTGGTTAGTCCGCTTGTCTTCAAAGCAGAAAGTCCAGGTTCGAGCCTCGGCTCGGCCACGAATGTTTTATTTTTCGCCCACCCACCTCTAATTGGTACCTGACTTCGAGTTGGGAAGTAAACGGACGTCAAACAAGATGGTTGTTACTATAAATATCGGCCAATGGCGTCGTACATCTGTCATTCTAAAGTTATCCGCATGTGCTAACAAACGCGTGACGGAGAGGCAGAAGCCCATGTTTGTCAACACCGGAGGACCGGGCAGACTCCATGGCGATACCGGTCATGTAATAAGTCACCAGGGAATCCGGAAAGCATTTACCGCGCCAATTTCCTCGTAAACACGGGATACAGAAGTGCGTATAGCAGCAGGTCTTTACAAATTACCGCCCATTTTCCCCCCGGCCAGCACCGCGCCATCCCGCTGGACTTACCGGGCGAGTGGCCAGCGGAACATTTGTGATGGGGCGACCTGGTCGTAAACAGACATCGTGCCTCGCTCTACTCTGTGTGTCGGATAGCCTGACAATTAGTGTTAGGTGGGTGGTTGGTAGGGTTGCCCTTCACGGTCATCTCTGTACCTCGTTGATTTGTTTTTCTTCTTTCTTTTTTTTTTTTTGGGGGGGGGGGGTAAACCCCAGAGATACCACAGGTCGTCGTTTGAAAAGCACGTAGATCTATGCCTGGTGTACGAAAACACTGAATCAGTAATGATATAATGCATAAATAAGCTAGATCAGTACCTCAACATTGCTGGCTTGGGTCAAGGACAACAAGGCCATAGTTGCTGTATCTTCTGTTTCTATTCATTTCGAAAGTACAAGGCGTAAAAGTCCCGTTCTTTGCCTTGCAATGCAAACTACTTGGGTTCAATCCCTTTTGTATGAGGGATATAATATCTTGTCGAGTATCACTGTCTTACTGCCTCATTTAGAGGTAAATGTTTTACGGCGTCTGCAACTGCATAATAAGATCATAGAGGCCGCTGCCCCTGAGTACCCCCACAAAGCTTTGACTGGCGGGCTCGAAAAGATACTTCTCGTCATTGATCAAAATTGTGTCGATTGGAATGTGAAACATTTACAGTAAAGGTCGTAAATGAGGACTTTGTGAGAATTGTTCCCACTAGCACACTGAGGCCAAATGACCACTTGCAGTCCTCGAACAGATTATCAAGTGTCATCATGCGAGATGTCAGTTCATATTGATGGCGCCCGACCATTAAAGGGAAGTAAGTAATAGGCACTAAGACGATACTGGGAGATAATTGAATGGAAGGGAAGTGAGCGATGGTTACTAATGAAAGATGGGGGGATAATTGACTGTATGAGATCAAAAGATCACTCGGGAGGAAAGATCTTAATAGGGCAGTAGCGCTGCTCCCGTAAGCTCGGTCAGCCTGGCAATGAAGTGTATGTGGAATGTGCAAGTAAATAAGTCTCGTTTCGAGAGCTACAGGCTGATCAACTCAAATATTAGTCTTTGACAAAAACGTGTTCCATAAAAAAAAAACATTTTCTGGACCATAATGTAAACGGATTTCCGTATATTTCACAACACATTATACAGAATTAAAAGAAAGCCATTGTAGGCCTATATACATATATATGAAATCAGGATTAATTCTCAACTTGCGATAAGGCTTTTCTATTTGAGTTGCCCTTCAGAAAAAGAGGGACCCACCATCTTGTCTTATACTTGTAAGGTCAGCATAGAAAGAAAATATCAAAACGCGGTGATGTCTTCACCACATTAGTAGATGAAAGTTCTGGCGAAAAGCTGGTGATTATTTTTATTTTTATCTTATTTCATCTTTATTTTTATTTTATTTTTTTATATTTTTTTTATTTATTTTTTTTTGGGGGGGGAGGGGGTTAGAATAGCAGGTATATATACATGTAGACACTTTTTCATTCCTTAACCGTTGCTTTGTCAGTCTTCGGTATGTGTACTCTTTGTCCCCACGCCACTTGCTGCTTGTTATCTTGTAGATTTTCACTTCGTTACTCAACTGAAAGTTGGAGGTTGGCGGGAGCTCTATTGTGATTTGCCTCTCCTTACCTATCAAACATCTATCGTCCTTATCTCCCCTTCTTCATTTTTTATGTTTGTTACTCTCTTGTAACACCTCTAATCTTCTGCCGCTCCAATGACCTTATGCAGTTGCGAGCGCCGTAAATCCTCTACTAAAACTTAACTAAAAACTCAACGGAAAGTCGAGTCGCCTTGACCAGGACAACAGCTACCCGACAGAGTTCTAAATGTGTCCCTGCTGGTTTCGGAAGAAACGTAGATGTTCATGAATAATTGAGGGTTTCTCCAAAAAAAGTTTCGGACACCGCGGTTGGCCGATGATGCTACATTGGTGTAGGAACAGGGCCAACGTATGAGAAAACAGTCGACTGCGCTTCAGATGAGACAACAGAAGGAGAAGAAGATGAAGAAGAAGAAGAAGAAGAAGAAGAAGAAGAAGAAGAAGAAGAAGAAGAAGA
>NW_004798166.1:249430-251425 GCF_000002075.1 Aplysia californica
CCAATCCCGTACATGATATAAAGTACAGACATCCCACTCCACTACAGCTTCCAGCAACACCGCTACCATCTCCGCCACCACTACCACTACAACAACCATCACTTCCACCAAACAACACTACCTCTACAACCATCACCACTACCACAACAACAACAACAACAACAACACTACCCCTAAAATCATCTGCACTACCACAAACACAACAACAACAACAACACTATCCCTACAACCACAATCACTACCAACACAACCACTACCACCACAACAAAACTGCCCCTAAAATCATCAGCACTTCCACAACAACAACTACAAAAACAATAATAACAACAACAACAACAACAACAACAACAACAACAACAACAACAACAACCCTATCGCTACAAACACCACCACCTCCATCACAAACACAACCCCTACCACCATCACCACCACCACCACTCAACAATAACAACAACAACAACACTAGATCTGTCCCTACAACGACCACCAACACTACCACCACTAGAACCACTATCCCCACCACTTTCACCACTATTACCTCCACCAGTAACATTATCCCTACAACCACCTCCACCACCACCACTACCACCCTACCGCAACAACCATCACCTTCACCACATTTCGGAGTCTCTCGCGATAGGCCAAATTTCTCATTCCTTCGCCAGAACAAGAAGCAATAAATTATTTATAGCCGTGCACAGCATAGGTGAATCCCAAAGAGGAAATTTGTGGCCGGACCAGGCCAGAATTGAGTGGTGATTTCGCCCGACAGAGGATTTGGCTCCGTAATTAGTACGATGTCCGGCCTCAGTGGACGAAGCGCGTACTGGAAAGTCGAGGCGTCTAGGGAGATCGGCTTTACCCGTGCTGATGCGCTTTTGCTTAATGCTGAATGCTGCCTAATGCACCAGTGCTCTCTGCCGGTTTTCCTGTAACTTGGAGCTTGGTGGTGAGAAAAATCGGTGGTTGGGGGACGCCTCTGACAGGTCTAACTTCTTTCCTTTTCCTTTATTGTTTCTGTTTGTGTGTCTTTGTCTGTATATTTATGTGCTAAATGACTGGTTCCCTGCAGATGTGCTTTTCTTCACGATTTGCTCAAAGCTGGTTTGGAGCGTGCAGGAGGCAACAACTCTTGCACGCAGCACAGAGCAGATTGGTATCTCTCGATCGGTTACATTGACTGTGGATAAATTTACGGTAAAGGAAGAGCATTGCCAAAGAGATGGAATGACTCAGAAAATCAATTAACTATACAAGGAAAAACTGCACGAAGAACGAAACTGTCCGAAATTTAGCAAGGATGAAACCACTCATTGGCACAATATAGAAGTTCGAAGAATCAAGTGGTTTGGTCATCTAATGAGAATGTCCCTAAATCAACAACCTGCACTAGCATACAATCCAAAAGTGTCAGGGCACAATGGCATGGGCAGACCACGCAAAACTTGGCTGGATGGTGTTCAAGAGGACTTTCCAAAAAGAATACCATATTAACAACTTCAGTGTAGAGGAACATATTAACAAAAAACGTTGTACAGTTTTTTAATGTCTTTTTTTATCGCCCTGTACATTATCGGTCTGCTCAGTACGTGATTTGATCCAGTAGACCAAAAGTTGGATCCTCAACGAGACAGCTCGACACGCCTTTGATCCAAAAGGATAACCGCAAAAGGTTCTGGGTTCTTTTTCTAGGTCGGCCACCTAATGTCTCAAAACGTTGGGGGCACTAAGTGACTATAATGAAAGTGCTCAGCGTTATTGGAGAAGACAGTGACGCTCTGTGGTGTTCTCCACTACTAATGGGAACAAGTCGGAAGATAGCACGAGCTCGACCTACATTGCTTCCAGACTTGTCGGACGCGCTCCTCCCAATTTGTCTTCCCAGTGTTTGATTAGTCAAAAGGGGTCAATACGACTAACTGTAAGACAAGCGTTAAGCGCACATACGTACAACAACGCACTAGTAGACGCACGTGGAGAAACACTACTCCTCCC
>NW_004798166.1:251915-253048 GCF_000002075.1 Aplysia californica
GTAGAGGGAGGAGGGGGTGAAGAACAGCAGTGGAAACGTGGCTTCCTATGTTGTTGTTGTTTCTCAAGTGTTGTCATATTTACATGGATCATAAAATGGAGACCAAGACCATTTTTTGCCGTTGTAACACAATTTCTTTTGACAAACTTGGCAAATACACATGTATACAGGTTGATCCAAAAAAAAACAACTGTACAACTTTTTTTGTTAATATTTACTTCCACACCGAAGTTTTGCGTTTCAAATGTGTACTCAACACTTGGAAGTCAAAAGGAATTTGCCGGATATTAATTTTAGATAAATCCACCAAATAGTTTTGCTCTACATAGCGCGTAAAAAAACTACCCATTTTCAGCCATGCCCCCATTATTGTAGTATGACGCAACCATTGCGCCATATTGCAAACTACAGCGGTCTAACAGACCAACGGAATTTTGCTGATAGTTTTTGTCAAGTATCCTTTGCCTGCTAAGATCATGGTTAAGATTAGTTGAGAGCAGAGAGTTTTTTGTGTTGAACATTTCTCCACCACCAACTCATTTCGTAAGTTTCACACAAGTTACAGAATAATTTAAAGTGCCCTTAGGGACTTCTGTGATGTCAAGGGTGGAAATGGTCCATCAGTTAGGACCTGTAGAGTATCAGAACTAAAAATTCTTAGACAAAACGACCATTTCAAGTCAAACATACACCGTCTGCACCCCTTTAAACGTCACCATGTTGCAGAATTCAGTAGATGAGCCAAAACGTGGTCCTTGTCTCACAACGAGAGGCTGGAAGAAGGGGGGTTGGGGAGTGATGCTGACCACACCGCATGACTGGCTCCTTAGTTCTAAGCTCCTTGCATGAAGCGTAACTTTCTCAACTTTCTGTAAAGCAATGAAATGAGAGGAAAGGAATGACGTTGGAATCGACTGTGTTCACGTGAGATTTTCTGCTTTCCACTTTTATTCACCTTTTTGCTAAGCATGTTAAATTTTTTAATGTTCTTTTTACCTCCCTTGATTTTCTTTCTAATGCTTTGTGTTTGGGGCTTTCACGGACTTGACGAATTTCGGAAATCTCGAACACAATTTCCAATCCTTGACTAATTCGAGTAACCCGTGTTTGACTGTATATAATAATATATACAA
>NW_004798166.1:253481-254773 GCF_000002075.1 Aplysia californica
TGTGTGTGTGTGTTTGTATGTGTGTATGTTTGTGTGTGTGTGTGCGTGCGTGCGTGTTTGTATGTGTGTATGTGTGTGTGTGTGCGTGTGTGTGTGTTTGTGTGTGTGTGTGTGTGTGGCAGCGTGGTAAAAATCAGCCGCTCGTCAAAATACATAAATCGGAGAATTTGGCACTTTGTGGAAATTTTTTTCGAATTTTTTATTTTGGGCTCAACTTCTTTTATATATATAAAAACATATTTCCATATAAATTTTACTGAAAAACATTGATTAAACGAACAAAATATGTCATTTCTCTGTTTTAAAGGACTCTTTGGCTGTTGTAGTTACCAAACTTTGGCGTCCATTTTCTTGCTAATTTCACTACTGAAATCAGGCGACCTTGCTTCCTTCAATCGTAAATTTCTCAAGTTCCATTCAAGATACAAGGATATTTATTTCACTGAAAGCGAGGCAAATGAATCAGCCTTCAGATGATACCAATAATTCCACAAGCCCCCAAATTGATGATCGCCAGCTCCCTGAATAGTCGCCTCAGTTTCAAAGTTAGTGGCTTATTTACCCAGCATACGGAAGTGTGGAGTTTGAATTGGTCGCTTTTAAGCACAAGGGGGCTATCCTAAAAATGCTGTTTTATGAAATTCGAAAGTAAAGTTTTTGGATCTGTGTTCAGTTCCTTTAAAAGACAAGGAGCGTTTTCTCTACAACCAAACAAATATACACACCAATGAAACCAAAATTCTCCTATAGGTAGGGCAATGCCCACTTTTAGTAAAGGTCAAGATTTCTGGAAACCCCCGAAATCTGGGTTAGCCCGCTTGTCCTTAAAAGCGACCAATTAATATGAAGGGATTCTTGATTCTACCAGTCCATCCCACAAAGCTTCTGTGCGGGGCTTCTAAAAAAGCTTAATATTCTGACTCTACCAGGAAGGATGTCAACATATCTATAGTAAATGAAGATGATCGCCACCACTCCTCCCCCACCCCACCCCACCCCTTCCTTTCCCCCCAAGAGAAAAAACGGTACAAAAATAAACAAGAAGAAAGATGATTTCTTCTGTCCATTTGCCGGGTGTCCTTAATCCCAGACGCTAATGCGTCATCACAGAGCAGCGGGCCTCAGCCAGTTCTCAGGATTCACGTGACGTCACTGGTCAGCCAACCTTTTCCCTTGACCCTTGTGTTTGTCTGCAATCTAGCTGGGTGGGTACGGTAGCTGTCTATGTGACCAGATTTATCTATCTATCTATCTATCTATCTATCTATCTATCTATCTATCTATCTATCTAT
>NW_004798166.1:256566-258215 GCF_000002075.1 Aplysia californica
TCTCTCTCTCTCTCTCTTCCACTCCTTCTCCCTCTCTCTCCCACTCCCTCTCCCTCTATCTCCCTCTTCCTCTCCCCCTCTCCCTCTATCTCCCTCTCCCTCTTTGTATCCCCCTATCTCTCTGTCTCATTGTCCCTCACTTTTCTTTCTTTGTCCACTATTTCTCCCAATTCTGTCTCCATTCCCTCTTTCTTTTGAGAGTGTCGCCAAATGTCTGTATGCCTACACAACTGTTGATTGTCACAGACACACAGTCATAGCTCCGCACCGCGGACACAGACAAACACGAATGCCGGCAGATAATTTCTTTTGACCAAAGACGAATCGAAGGCGAGTCAACATAGGAAACGCCGATTTAGGCTGAGCATTTGCGTGGTGGAGAGGCGGATAAGCCCGTGGGCAAGCTCAGACAGAAAGGTCGGAAAGGGAGGAGCCTTGGGCAAAGTGAAAAGTATACACGAGAGTTGGGGACAACCGGAAAAGTACACAGTACAGAGTTTGACAAAATAAAAAAGTTCTCAAGAGATGGGTGGACAAATTATAGAACTGTATACTGAACACCGGATAGCCACTGGAATGATAGAAAGGTACACAATCAGGGTATTGGGATACACAAGGCGTTCTTATCTGTGTTGGAGGGGGGGGGGGGGGGGACACGATTTTTTGTTGGTTTTTCGTGATACACAAGGCGTTCTTATCTGTGTTGGAGGGGAGGGGGGGGGGGGACACGATTTTTAAATTATTTTTTTTTCATCCTTCGTGCAATTTTTAGCTCCACCAATGGGCTTTTGTGAAGGGGAAAAGGCGGAGAATAGTTTTAGTTGATTCGTATTTAAAGTGTCCGTTGTTTGAAGAACGCATTCGGTTGGACGTTTCTGAGAACAGTATCTCTTTTTGAAATGAGAGTGAAAATACCCCTGCTGCATGCCTGAGGTAATCCATCGCTCGTAGCACAAGGAGGGGAGAGAGTGTTTATCGGGGTGTAGATCACCACACAGGAAGGTTTAGAAATTGATAGCGATTCGTTGGAGGGCGCCACGGGTAGGTCCTTTTTATCTTTATTTTCCAACTTTTAGGGAGGGGGGTGTTTGTTTTTAATTCGTAATTTTTTGTGCTGGTGAGCTTTTCTTTACCCAAATTCAAACTCAGACTAGAATTTGGTTCTCATTTAAAAGTGAAACCGATTTCATGGAACATGAGTCATTTGGATTTGGGGGGGGGGGGGGGGTGTTTCTTTTGTTGGTTTTTTTTTCAGGGTGTAAATAAAAAATGCAGGGAGGAAACAATTTTCTTTTCAACAGAAAATCTCTTTTGGGGGGCTTTTAAATTTCTTTTGTTTACTGTTATTTTCTATGTTCGGGTCAACGATAGATAATGTGGGGGAATAACAACAGAAAAAAAGATCTGGGAATTCTAGAAAACAGCTGAAAAGGTTTCAAATCCAGCCAACCTAGTGAAATGTGATAGTGAAAGGAAAGAGCCTCACCTCTCTGTCTGAAATGCCAGACCTCAGATATTGTCCAAAATATGCAACAGAGTGGAATGAATTGGAATGGGCAATGGAAAATTATGCTACGTCCCTTTCATTTTTGGGTTGAGCTATTTTAGCACCGCCGTGTGAGCTCTATGAGATTTGGTCGGTTTTTGTT
>NW_004798166.1:258315-260700 GCF_000002075.1 Aplysia californica
CTCTTTCTTTTGAGAGTGTCGCCAAATGTCTGTATGCCTACACAACTGTTGATTGTCACAGACACACAGTCATAGCTCCGCACCGGGGACACAGACAAACACGAATGCCGGCAGATAATTTCTTTTGACCAAAGACGAATCGAAGGCGAGTCAACATAGGAAACGCCGATTTAGGCTGAGCATTTGCGTGGTGGAGAGGCGGATAAGCCCGTGGGCAAGCTCAGACAGAAAGGTCGGAAAGGGAGGAGCCTTGGGCAAAGTGAAAAGTATACACGAGAGTTGGGGACAACCGGAAAAGTACACAGTACAGAGTTTGACAAAATAAAAAAGTTCTCAAGAGATGGGTGGACAAATTATAGAACTGTATACTGAACACCGGATAGCCACTGGAATGATAGAAAAGTACACAATCAGGGTATTGGGATACACAAGGCGTTCTTATCTGTGTTGGAGGGGGGAGGGGGGGGGACACGATTTTTTAATAATTTTTTTTTCATCCTTCGTGGAATTTTTAGCTCCACCAATGGGCTTTTGTGAAGAGGAAAAGGCGGAGAATAGTTTTAGTTGATTCGTATTTAAAGTGTCCGTTGTTTGAAGAACGCATTCGGTTGGACGTTTCTGAGAACAGTATCTCTGTTTGAAATGAGAGTGAAAATACCCCTGCTGCATGCCTGAGGTAATCCATCGCTCGTAGCACAAGGAGGGGAGGGAGTGTTTATCGGGGTGTAGATCACCACACAGGAAGGTTTAGAAATTGATAGCGATTCGTTGGAGGGCGCCACGGGTAGGTCCTTTTTATCTTTATTTTCCAACTTTTGGGGAGGGGGGTGTTTGTTTTTAATCCGTAATTTTTTGTGCTGGTGAGCTTTTCTTTACCCAAATTCAAACTCAGACTAGAATTTGGTTCTCATTTCAAAGTGAAACCGATTTCATGGAACATGAGTCATTTGGATTTGGGGGGGGGGGGGGGGGTTTCTTTTGTTGGTTTTTTTTTCAGGGTGTAAATAAAAAATGCAGGGAGGGAACAATTTTCTTTTCAACAGAAAATCTCTTTTGGGGGGCTTTTAAATTTCTTTTGTTTACTGTTATTTTCTATGTTCGGGTCAACGATAGATAATGTGGGGGAATAACAACAGAAAAAAAGATCTGGGAATTCTAGAAAACAGCTGAAAAGGTTTCAAATCCAGCCAACCTAGTGAAATGTGATAGTGAAAGGAAAGAGCCTCACCTCTCTGTCTGAAATGCCAGACCTCAGATATTGTCCAAAATATGCAACAGAGTGGAATGGATTGGAATGGGCAATGGAAAATTATGCTACGTCCCTTTCATTTTTGGGTTGAGCTATTTTAGCACCGCCGTGTGAGCTCTATGAGATTTGGTCGGTTTTTGTTTGTTTTTTTTCTTTCTGCCTTGAAACTGTTCTTCCATATCTTCCCAAGAGCTACATTTTCGAGATAGGCGAGTGGGGAGTTGAGGGGAGGGGGTGGGAGTGGGTGCAGGTGAAGAAGAAGAAGAAGAAGAAGAAGAAGAAGAAGAAGAAGAAGAAGAAGAAGAAAAAGAAGAAGAAGAAGAAGAAGAAGAAGAAGAAGAAGAAAAAGAAGAAGAAGAAGAAGAAGAAGAAGAAGAGTGGATAAAGAAAGGAAGAAAATATTCAAGTAAAGAAGTAAGACCGAAAGAAAGTTGGGAAAAGAAACATATGAGTGTGAACAAGGGACAAGATAACGAGAGAAAGAAGGGAATAAAAAAGAACGAAAAGAAGAAAGGAAGAAAGGAAGACAGAAAGAAAGAAAGAAAGACAGAAAGAAAGAAGGTAAAATAATTGAAAGAAGAACAGAGGACGAAAATGAATTCAAAAGGGAAAAGAAAACCTGGGAATCCCTTACAATTCTGTCGATGCAACCTCCCACTGTTTTCTTCTACTGCCTACACATGCCGTGTGGGTGCGCATGCGCCCTCTGAAATTCCAGCAGCTCGGGGAGACAGAGCCGATTCTTTTGCCGCTAGATGTCTCGTTCTGTCTAAAGGACAATACCACGGCCTGTCAACAAGAGCCCTGATGAGATCGTTTTTTGCCCGGAGTATTTTTGTCCACACACACACGGCTCATCTTTATTTATCTTATCGGAAGCTGGAAGCATGGGAAACTCTTTTTCATCAATTTCAGAGAATGTTTTCTTACCCAGCTTCCTCAGCATTTCAGTTTACTCGCTGTCCTTTCTCATTAGTTTTGCCGTGTTTGTTTCTTTTCGTTCTATATTATCTCCTGTGTGTGTGTGTGTGTGTGTGTGTGTGTGTGTATGTGTGTGTGTGTGTGTGTGTGTGTGTGTGTGTGTGTGTGTGTGTGTGTGTGTGTGTGTGTGTGTGTGTGTCGGGGTGGGTGGGTGA
>NW_004798166.1:260931-263051 GCF_000002075.1 Aplysia californica
TATATATCCATATAGCTATGTTTATCATTCTATCTATCCATATTTTCGTTGGTGGGAGTGTATGTCTTTTAGTCATTATTTCATTGTATGCTTCTACTTTTCCTCTGTATTTTTCTGTCAGTTACAGTATCTATAAACCAATCTTTTTTGTCATCAATCCTGCTGTCATTCTATGGTCAATAGCGTCTGTTGTGCAGCGGTTAGCTCTGCTACGTCGCACGTTGAAGACGTGAATTCCATTCCCGAGTGGAGAGACGTTTTGACAAGCGAATAGGTAGAGAACGTTAGGAGTACGCCATTGGCCGATATTTATAGTAACAGCCATCTTGTTTGACCTATTCTTTAACATACATAAAATAATTAGCATTATCATAACACTTTGCTAACATGAAAAAAAAGCTTTCTTTTTTAACTCCACAGTTTTTTTGTTGCTTTTTTTTTCAGATCAGACAGTGCGAGACAGTAGGTCTGG
Organism: Aplysia californica; assembly: GCF_000002075.1. Lineage (NCBI taxonomy): Eukaryota > Metazoa > Mollusca > Gastropoda > Aplysiida > Aplysiidae > Aplysia > Aplysia californica. The sequence continues at coordinate 261,404 of NW_004798166.1, forward strand.
AACTTATTTAGTCTTTTGTCAGAATGAAGAACACTATAAATTTTATGACACAAACAAAATGGCTGTTACGAAAAATATCGGCCAATGGCGTACCCCTAACATTCTCTAACTATCCGCTTGTGACGTTTCATCGTTTATCCCTGTCTTTCCGCGAGGACGCTGTATCCCTCTCAGCTCAGGTCGTAGCACTCCGCCAGGAAAATGATCTCAGTTGTGTGGATGGAAGCGTAAAACGTCGACTTTCATGGTTTTGTTTTGTGTTTTTATCGGGGAAACGACTCTGCCTTGGCGCTCATATGACCTTATGCAGTTGCGAGCGCCGTAAAACATCTACTAAAACAAAACGACTCTACCTGTTACGGCCAACGCGAGCTGAAAGGGAGGGATACAACGTCCTATCAAGACCAAGATACTCGATAATTTTTTTTCCCGTACTGAAGGGAACTCTGCTCTTCTGCGAGCGACCACGAAAGCGCCTAACCGCTTCACCACTATCGCCAATGTGGAGACAATGTCAATTCGTCAAGCAACCTGAGTTCAAAAACAGCCTGAGAACTTCGAACGAGGGTCACCTACCCATGAGAGCAACAGCGCTAATGAAGCATCCTCGAAAGCTTTAAGCTTGTCTCTCTTTATGTCCGTCTTGGTCTTCCTATAAATCTATTCCCCCTTAAGAAATGTTCCGTACTTAAACATCTCTGGAAGCATAAATATGTATACCAGGAACTCTTTTTCTTTTTGTTAGTTTGAAAATGTTGGCGGGTCCGTGTTTTGCCCCTCATGTAATGTGACGTTTCAGTGAGAATATGATTCTGCTTACTTTTTGTTAGTTTGTTCCTTTTTATTTTTTTTTTATTTTTTTTGAAGGAATAAAAAACGGATTGAATGGAGAAATTATGTGAGTGAGTATAAACTGTGTCCTCGGGCTTGTGGCGACATGGCATCTCTGAGTCAAGTATCTGGAGACAACACAGCGCACATCCGATGTCGTAAGCATCTTCCGAAGTTATATTATTGTGTTAGAGAATTCCCTTTGAGACGGGTTGCCATGAAAAGATTTGAGTGTTGTTTGAATGGCTTTTCAAGCTGGGAAGGAAATATGCCTTTAGGCTGCATTTTTGCAAATGACTCGACCTCTTCAAAGCCCGATGAACCAGAGTTCTGTTCAAGTATTATGATTGCTGCTCAGCACTCTTATAGGAGATTGGCGGGGTGAGGTTGGAGGGGGGGGCAGTTTGTCCTAGTTTCTTCCTTGCAAAGGAACTACATTTTCCATAGACAAAGAGTGCATTATAAGGTGCTTCTCTTTCATGTATAACTAACGGTAATTTTTCCTTTGCCTGCTGGAGACGGCATGTTGCTTCATCTTCTTCCACGGACCCCATGGTTTTATCATTCTATTTGATTTTTTTAATTCCAAGCTATAAATAGAGCGGACTAACGCGCAGATGCCGATTTTCTATTCTTTGCGTCGTAGTTTTGCTGCTGTTGTTGTTTTCTGTTGTTGTTTTGTTGTTGATGTTGCTGTTATTGTTGTTGTTATTGTTGTGTTTGTTGCTGATGCTGTTGCTGCTACTGCTGCTGCTGTTGCTGCTGCTGCTGCTGCTGCTGGGGGGGGTTTCAGTGTGAGTGATATTGCAACAATGGA
>NW_004798166.1:265478-272552 GCF_000002075.1 Aplysia californica
TATGTGTGTGTGTGTGTGTGTGTGTGTGTGTGTGTGTGTGTGTGTGTGTATTTTGATGCCCGCACAGGTAATGGGGAAGGGTGCGAAGTGCGACTACTTTAATGCCAGGCTATTCCTGTTTCACAGCCGATGTTTTGCGTCAAGAACGGGCGGATCTTTACAACATTGCTCTCGTGTTCGAGCTTAAGACTGTTGAATAATTTCCACGCGGTGCGAGGAAGTCATCAATATTCTGTCACTTCAACGAATCAAGATCTCAGGGGTTATCAAATTTTACAAAGAAACAAGAAAAATCAAAAAAGTAATCATACATCCTCCACCAGCAGTAGTTTGCTTTGAAGCCAACGACACGAGTGACACTCCACGCGGAAGTGACGAATACGACACTAAATTAAATCTATTTCATTGACTGCAGCAGAGGAAAGCTTGGCTGTGATTAGCTGGCTCCAATTAAGACACCGACACCGGAAATAAACCTCCTTTAGTAGCGCGCATGCGCTGTCCCCTCCGTCGGAGGTATCGGCTCATTGGTTCGAGACCGTCATTTCCTGCTCGGGGTGGAGAGGATCAAAGTTGCAACACGAGTAACATGTGTGTCACATCGTGATGGAATCAGGCGCTCGTCAATTTTTGGTCATATTGGGTTATTGGTATCATCTTAAAGCTTGTTCATTTGTCTAACTCTTGATTTTTTTTAAAATCTATTTGTGAGGCAGCGTGGTGGAATCAGGCTCTCGTCAATTTTTGGTCATGTGGAGTAATTGGCATCATCTTAAAGCTTGTTCATTTGTCTAACTCTCGATGAAAAATCATCTATTTGTTTTGAAGACAAGTCGAGATATTAGCGAGTGAAGGAGATGGGGGTCGCCTAGTTTCAGAGGTAAAATAAACGAGAAAATGGCCGCCAAAGTTTTGTTATTTCCATAGCCTGAGAGACAGTGGAAACTGAAAATTTACATTTTTTTGTGCCTTTAATCAATATTTTTTAGTAAAATCCACAGAGAAATGTTCAATGGGCATGACAGGTGTTGATCAAAAAAACGAAAATTTGATAAAAATTCACAAACCTGCGGAAAAATGCAAGTTTCTTCTCTCTGATTATTTTGACGAGAGCCTGATTCCACCTCGCTGCCTCACATATTGTGTGAACGGTGCCAGAACAGGGCCGTAGGTCACGTTCTAATGGACGTACGTCGGCGGAATCGGTGGGTGGTCGGAAGATGGTGCTCGTTTTGTAAGGATTTGTTTTACGCCGCTTTCAAAAACGTAGGCTCTGGTCGAGGTCAAGGATATTATTGCTGCAACGCCAGGAATGTTTATGGGAACAAATTTATGAGCCAGAAATAAAATGTCTTCCACAGTTTTGAATAGACTTATTGGGAGAGTCTTGGGTGTTTGTAATCATTTTTGTTGGGCTTTTCTCGCTATATACTTCATCGTCAGCCCCTGGTGTTAAAGAGGTAGAAACACGGCAGGCAACCGAGGTAATAACTGCAGTTGTTAAGCACCCACACTCCCATCGACTCAATTAAGATCATTTAACCCTATCCTGTGGTCATTTTGTACCCCCGGGGTTGCATCCTTCACATTTTAGAATACTTCTAGTGCGAAGATCTCTTTGAAACTTTCTGTATTTCTCAAAAAATCATGTTGACAAACTGCTATGCAAAGCGTACGAATCGGATCTGGCGGCACAGACTTCTCCACGTCGTATGAATAGGATAGTAAAACACGACCTACGGAGAGGGTTAAAAGATATACTGCTTCACCCGTGCCTGTTAGTCAATGAACTCAGGCTGAGTAGGTATCAGTTACTCCACATCATGAAGACGGACATTCACGATAAGATAATAATATACTTGTTCATGAGGGAATCGAACTCACGCCTTTTGTATGCTTTACTTTTACTTTACAATTATCCGCCTCTTGTACCTTTTTGGGTGTCGCGGGAAGAAAGAGACGTCTCTCTGCCACCAGCGGAGAGCTTGGGTCAGGGGGATTCCGTGAGTTGTTAACGTTTCCCTGACTCCATCTATCCAGGTCTCTCTCGGTCGCCCTCTAGCCTTGTTGCCATCGAATTTTTTGTTGTAGGCACGTTGTGCTTGGTGGTGTGTTTGTAATCGCATAAGATATCCGAACCATTTGATTATTTGATGTTGGATGTGATACATGACATCATGTGTGCCCACCATCTCTCTGATTACTGTGTGTCTAATTTTGTCTGGCCTGGTCTTCAGTATGCAGCAGTTAAATTTTTCCCGTCTATAATATCACAGACACCGACATACGTATGTGAAATGTTAAAGAATGTGGCAGTTGCCCAACTTTTAGTGGCTTGCCTTTAAGAAAGCAGGCTGCTTCGGTCCTGCCTGTCAGGGTCAGCCCGCGGTATAGAGGAACACAACACCCAAACAAACAGAAAGACGAAAATTAAAATTCTTCCCAGACGGAAACTGAACTCATTTCTAGAGCACTTCTAGAACAAAGAAGGACAATAAGCGATGGTTAAAATGCCCGACTGTGGCGAAGGGTTGAAGGATGTCACATAGTTTTTCAAGTTTGCCTCACTCAGCACAGTTGGGTCAATATGTATCAAACTGTATAAGGGTGCAGATGACCTTCATACAAATCTCCAATGAGACATTCTTGAGCTTGGTGTGCCTGCGTCGATCTATCTATCTATCTATCTATTTATCTATCTATCTATCTATCTATCTATCTATCTATCTATCTATCTATCTATCTATCGATCTATCTATCCATCTATATATCTATCTATCTATCTATCTATCTATCTGGCTTTCTTTCTTTCTGTCTGTCTGTGCGTTTATCTGTCTGTATCACATTCTGTTTTTCTGCCTATCTAAAATCCAGTCCTCCATCTATTTGTATATCTATCTATCTGTCAAAGTGCTTATCTGTGTCTACCGTACTAAATTGCTATATAGACATACAGATGTTTTACGCCTACATCGACACGATTTGCTATCAGTGTAAGAATCTGTCTCGCTGTCTATACGCATGTACAATATGCATATTCTAAATATCCGTTCATCTCTCAGTTCATCTTTTAAGCTACCCAACCTCTCTTCACTCCTACTCTTCTTTTTATCGCGTCTTCCGTGTGAAACGACCGCTTCCCGAAAGCAAAAAATGTTATCATCTGGTCCCTCTAGCTTTCCTGCAATCTAATTTCTCCAGATAGAAATCTCCGGACGACTCATATGGTCTTGTCGATAAAGCATCAAAGCACCCGCAGACAGTCCCACAGCGACACTGGAGTTCATTCCAGTCGTCCCGAAAGCTGAATTCATAGTACCAAAAATGGAAAGAGAGTGTCTGTAGTACGGGTGCCTCTGTATTAGGCCCTCGTGGTGGGGGCAAATTCCGCAGTAACCTCAATTTTTAAAATGTCACGAGCAAATGAGGGAGCACTCTTCCAGTTCATTCGGTCTCGTGGGCCAATTTAAATTCCTGAAGACATATTACTTCACTTTTTTTTTTTTTAAGTATGGGTTTAACGCCTTGTTTGACACTAACTGGTCACCCGGAGATTGTGCGGGGGGGTGGGGGGGGGGCGTCATTTTTGGAGGTAGAAGTAAATTTCGACCCCCGCCCCCAAAAAATCCCTTTTCTAATTCTTATAATAGGTTAACAGCAGCTCTTAAGTATTACGTCATGACGCACCAAATAAAAGATCATCTTGAGCGACTTCGTGAGCTTGAAATTAGAAGGGGCGCCTCCAGAAGTTCAAGACTTAGTGGGATGAGCAGAAGGCTATGGAATCAACCATTACTTGGAACCGTCAGCATCTACACACTTCGAGATGTGCTTCTTCAGGGGACGGAGCGCTTATGGGAATGCCCCTTGTGCAGTGATGTCGGTCCTTCACACAAGTAAACACAAGTAAACAAGACGACCCAAAATGAGGTCCCACTGAGAGGGAAGACTCCTGACGTGCAAGATGAAGTTTCTTTTTCATTTTCCTGTTTTTGTAAGCTTTCTCCAGTTTGTTTGTTTTTTATTTATTGGTTGGTTTGTTTTTCTAGACTTGAGAGTTTCAAAGAGCGGCAGTTGGTTGAGAAAACACGAAGAAGTTCGGGATTCCAATCCATGCAAAAAGAGAGGAGGTTTTTGTTTGTTTGTTGGTATTTTTGGAAGGGGGGGGGGTGCTATTTCAGTTTGGTTTTAGTTTGGTTTTGTTCTGTTTTGTTTTATTTTATTCTGGTTTTTAGTTTTGATTCTGTTCTGTTTTGTTTTGTTTTTTGTTTTTGTTATCATTGTAATGGGGAAGGGGTGGTCTCCTGTGGCTGGGTTTTATTACCGTTCCTGGAAATTTTTCAGACCACAGTACGAGGAATAAGTACTAAACCGTCTAAATTCTCACTTTGTGTTATTAAACGTATCTCTGTCTGTGTGTTCTACTTCTCCATTAACTCATTGAAAACACCCATTCTGATTTCTCAAAAACTCTTGAAGACCTCGTTTTGAGACACAAAAAAGAAGCCTAACTTTGTTACTCAATCAGATTTTCTTTTTAAAATTTGATTTTCTTTTTCTGAAATTTAAAAGGGTAAAATATTTTTTTCATACGTATTCTACGAAGTAAGCAAATACGTGTTTCTGATGTGTTTAGTACAACTTTCGAAATATGCCACCACATGGCCTATGGTCTGTTGTCGGGCATATGTATCCGCCAAGTTTTCAAAGAGTTAATATTGGCGCTCATGTGACCCTATACAGTTGCGAACGCCGTATAACCTCTACTAAAACTAAACTAAAGAGTTAACAGATTCAGGTGCAGGGCCTGTGGTGCTGCAGTGGTCGGACTTTTAACAATGGGCCCACATTACTTGGGTCTCTTTCCCATTCAGGAATGTCATCCTATAAATCGCTTGACCGTCCTAATTAGAAAGTATCCCAGATAGCCAATGTCCGTCAGACGCACCTCGAAAATGATTGACATTTGGTCGTTGAAAGGTGTGTGTGTGAGGGGGGTGGGGTGGGGGGTTTAACAGCTAAAATCAGCGCTCAGCCTGTTCGAACCTCTTGTCTAGTCAGCCATATGTCAGACACACACAAAGAAACAGTGTTTCATAAATTTCATTTGTAACATAAATATTTTGGAGGCACTAGCAACTCGTTTTTTAAGCTAATCTAATACACAAATGCAGAATGACCCAAGTTTTTTCTTAATTTAATTGTTGATAGGAAGCAGCATGAGAGAGGTTGTAAATGCTCGGAGGGGTTGTTTTTTTTAAACTTTTAATCACATTTCATTGTTTGCTTCTCTTTCATTTGAAGTTAATTTATTAACAATTTTGCCTCTTTCTAAATATATCTGGTTAAGCTTCACGACCCCGGCTTCAGAATGCTTTCTCAGTTCTTCTTTCTTTTTTAAAATATAATTTCTTTAAAACAGATTTGTATACAGTCACAGCTGTAGTTTGGTAGCCTACTTAATGCTCCTGAAAAATTGACTACAAGCTTGACCAATAGCCTCTTCTAACCTTAAACATTGCTCAACACCTAGATTCCCCTCTAATAAGAAGAACCGCAACTCTGCGAAACTATGAATACCACTCATTTCCAACCGTCGAAAATGATCGTCCTTTCTTGGGATCCACAAGTGCCATTGTATCGGATAACTACCCTCAGTTTCCTATTTTCGCGGACATATTCTGTGGATACATACCCTGTGCTCGTGTTCCTCCCACCTTGTGTGTCCTTTCTTTCGGGGTTCGAGCGATGCCGAAGGACGTTTGCTGGCGCTCGGCTATGTTTACCTCCCTTTTCTCTGCCGTATTTCCGCCCGGCCCGAGCTCCTTCCGGCCCGATTAATTGGCCAATCAGCGCGGCTTGTAAATCAAAACTCAGGAGGAAGTTCCCGCCGAAACTCGCCTTCGGGGAATCATTTCTCGATTGTTGTTTTTTTGCGTGTGGTTTTTTTTTTTCTTTCTATTTGTTTGTTTGTTTCCTAGTTGTAGTTTTTAAATCAGAGAACGTATTTTTTCCCCGGAAGAAAGGTTTTGTGGTTTGTTCGGGTGTTTTTGTTTTTTTTATTTCTTTTTTATGCCTGAGCAAAATAGTTTGGCTCTTTTTTATGTGAAAGGCGATGTTGTAACAGACAAAAGGGGGGAAATAACTCGCCTCAAGAAAACAGAAAGAGAGATAGAAAGAATTTCGTTTGTAAAGAACAAAAACGTGGATTCGTTTTCTCCACCTTATCCCAAAGTGGGCAATCATTAATTGGAGTTCGGTACGTGCAGTGGTTAAGGCACCAGCTTCATAATCCACAATTTCCAGGTTCGATCCCTTTAGGATTGAAAGGATTTTGTTTTCGAGGAGATTACTCAAGGTCCAAATTCTGATCCAGTCCTCCTTATGCAAGCAGATTGTAAATCCTATTCAGAATTATGTGCTGCTGCCGAAATAATCTAGCTGTCAAGGGAAGGGGACGTGGTAAAGTCCCAGACCTCACTTATTTGAGATTATCCGAAGTACTGTTTTTGCAAGGTACAAATTAAAACTACCCCCTTCCTTTCTTAAAAATAGTATGTTTCCCTTTTCCTCTTCTATATAAGAGAAAATATTGCCCGGCCGGTCTTGGGCAACTATTATGTAGTTACACAGTGGTTTCTATTATAGTTCAAGCTCTGTATTGCATTGAAGAGATCAATATATAAAAATGTTTCATGCCCTTTCAACAAAACTTCGATCATTTTTATGGCGGCTGCTTCGTCCCTAACTTTTAGGGCCAACTCTCTCTGACACGGCTACGGTGTCCCAGCAGACGGACGGAGATATGCGATGAAAAAAGATTCTCCACAAAGGAATTGAACTCATGTCCAATATGTGCAACGGCGAAAGACCTTGCTACTAGTACTAAAACACTGACCCCCATCAATGAGTTTAGTTTTAGTATAGGTTTTGCGGCGCTCGCAACTGCATAAGGTCTTATGAGCGCCAGCTGGTCAATAAAGCTAAACCGAAGGTTGAAACGTGTGTTTTTACATGTGTCTACTTGAAGTGGACAGGCAGGATTGGTGTGTGTGTGTGTGTGTGTGTGTGTGT
>NW_004798166.1:274042-275256 GCF_000002075.1 Aplysia californica
AGAGGGAGGGGGTGGTGGGGTGGAGGGGTAATAATATGAGTTGGCACGAACCGGCTATCAGATAGAGCTGCAGGGATCCCTGAGGGTGCGAAAACGTGAGAAATTAAGCTTGGACAGTCGGAAGTGTGGATCGGATGTACTCGCGGGCTTCCCCACGACCTCCCCGTACCGGTGATTTAATGGGGGCGACATTGTTTCCAGAGGTAGGCAAAATCCGGATAAACTATCCGGAAAACCGGATAATTATCAATGAAACATTGTCCGAATTCAGACTTTTAACTCCGTTTCCTGACCTGCTTGTCGAAGTGGGTGCATCCATTCGTTGAAGTGATGCTAACCCGTTTGTCGAAGTGGTTTTAACCCATTTGCCGAAGCGGTTCATATCCTATTATTTGCCGAAGAGGTGCACTAACATATTATCCGGATTTTGCTAAAGGGACTCATTACCCAGCTGTAATTGTTTCTTTATTTCTTTACAATTTACAGTTTTTGCAGAATGGATGATGAAGTGTTGGGTTTAAGGGTAGATTAAACATGAATATTTTAAGCGATGGCACACTTTCCGAGGTAAAACTAGATCTAGCCACACACAAACTCGCAAACGCATAAATAAGCACATCCAAAATAAATACTTTCCGGGTTTTTGTTTGCTCTCTCTCTCTCTCTCTCTCTCTCTCTCTCTCTCTCTCTCTCTCTCTCACGGGTGTCTACAAAGAACTAAAAATATTTTCCTTCGTTTCCTCAGTCTTCATTCCACTGGGGTTTTGTTTGTGTGGCTTTTTTCTCCGATTGGCAGGTGTTCTATTCCTTGTATTCAGCAGGCTGGGGTTTTAATTTTTGTTTTCCCTTCTTACTCGCAGTCCTTATTTCGTTTCCATTTTGCTTTCTATCAAGCCTTCGGGATGTCTTTAAAGTGCAATCATTTTTGTTTTACCTTTGTCTATTTCACTGTCTCCGTTTGCAATTTTTTTAAAAGAAATTTTAAACTCTCGGATGGCAATGATGTATAATAACACGTGTTGTGTGCGCCTTTGTTTCGAACCTCTAGACCTTTCTGTTCACGCTTTTTCATGCCTATATCCCCAGTGTGTCTGTAATGGTTCAAAATAGGTTTGTTATAGAATGACCTCAATTGTAGTGTTGATTTCTTCCCATTCAATTTCTGTGCTACGTTTTCTCATTCATCGTTCTTTTTGGCTGTTTCTTCCTCCCCC
>NW_004798166.1:277241-278742 GCF_000002075.1 Aplysia californica
AGAACCAGTGTTCTGATCTTGGCTGACAATCAGTAACCCTGCAAGAGACTGCTAGGCAACAACTCAGATGTAAATAATTTGCGCCGCGAGTTAAATGAAACCACAGTCACAATAAAGATCCACTGGATTCCAAACCGTGTTGGAATCGAAGGAAATGAGGCAGCAGACCAAGCTGTCAATGAAGCCAGAGAGATTGAAGGAGACAGACGACCAATAACGTACAGGGGAGTCTTTCCAAAGATCAAGAGGAGAATCAGAGACCCACCATGCAGAGCTGAGTACCAGCACCTGGAGGATGTGTACTCTGGGTACTCCAATAAGCAGGAACAATTATTATTCACTTATCTCTGGGACCAGGTTGAGTTTGCGAGACTGCGGTCGGACCATCATTGGAGCATTAGATGGGATCAGAACTTTGTGAATGAAGAGCTCAGCCTAGGTGGCCGAAGATACAACCATGAAAAGGAGGATGTCAAACATGTGTGAATGCCAAGGAACAATGGCAACTCCAATGGAGTTATTTGGACGAGTGGAAGTGCCTCTGAGTATTACGACAATGTAGCCAAAAAAGAGCCTCGCTCTCGCTCAAAGATTTCTTCGTGGAGTCCACAAGTCCCATTTAGGAAACAAAGCAAAAATCATCATCATCATCATCATCATCATCATCATCATCACCATCATCATCATCATCATCATCATCGTCGTCATCGTTGTTGTAAGTATACAAAGTGGATAGTTGAGCTTTCCTGAATTTCATGATATTATAAAATATGTTCAACGTTTCGCCCATTTGAGTGTCCTCAGGATTGTGATGTACATCATCATCGTCGCTGCCGTTGTCGTTGTCGTCGTCATCATCACCATCATCATCATCACCATCATCATCATCATCATCATCATCATCATCATCATCATCATCATCATCATCATCATCATCACCATCTATACCACAGAAGAAGACTGACGTCACGGGTTAGCAAGCAAGACACTGCTGTGTGTTTGTGCTGTGCAGTTTTCAGAAAACGAAACTTCATCAACCGTTGGAAGCGTGAAGTCATTAATCGTGCTACTCGAGTACCGTGTACTAATTGGGATTTTATCTTTAAACAAATGAATAAATCACTCTCTATTGATCCCCGTGAGGAAAACCTGGATACAATGACAATTATACTTTAATGCATTCATGTCTAATCACACAAATATTCAGATATGGAATACCAATAAATATAAATTATTACACTAATACATACAGTGTTACAAACATGCCATTGCTGGTCGTCGCTATGCAGTGCTCTGGTGTTGTTTTTTGCCGAGGGTTATTTTGTCTTACTCAACGACACACTGTGGGTGGCTGACGGGTGCTCTGGTGTGGTTTGCCTCTTTTTTCCTATCAAACATCTATTCTCTTTATCTACCCTCCTTCTTTTTTTTGTGTGTGTGTGTGTTTGTTACTCCCTTGTAACACCTCTAGTCTTCGGCACTTATATGACCAAATTGTGTT
>NW_004798166.1:279051-280618 GCF_000002075.1 Aplysia californica
CCTGTATTAAAATTACTAAGTTCTATCTACTCAGTACCTAGTTTGAAGAAATTTGATGTTAAAAAATAACGTTGAGGTCACAACATGTCAAGCATTTTCGAATGTGATTCTTTGAATAATATCTTGATAACAGATTCGAATAACCTTACGGTTTTGTTAGAGCAGAGAGACATTGCCTAACATGAGGTTCTCCCCTCCTGGCCTTAGTAACTCAAAGCGACCAAAAGTGTCAGAACTTTGTAAGTTAGAGGTATCGATAGCTTGACTTTACTTGTGAGTCTGAACTCATTAACCATTCGACCATTATAAATTCTTAAAGGCTTGTTTTATAACTCTGTTGGCTCCACCTATCGCTCTTTCTGGTAACCATTAAGTACAAAGTACTTCTGTCTTTACTTTAATGGGTTTTAGACGTGATATGTTCTAATTTTACGACGAAAGTGAGACGAAAATTCAGTCCCCGTAAAAAATCACGAGGCATTCCAAAAGCTTTGCCACGCTTCGAACTGCTGAGTGGGAACAGCGGAGGAGAAATCGTGAATTCATGTTGAAAAAGTAAAGTTAAATGAGCCCAGCTAGCTGTAGTCTAGCCAGCTCTCCTACTGGGATGTACGTACGCTACATTGCTACTTCGTAAGTGCTATCGATTCAATGTGACCCTCCCGGGACTTGAGTCTCGCATGCTCTGTGTTTATTTTAAGGGCGGGGAGCGGGGGGGGGACGAGGTGATGAGGGGTATGGGGCCTGGGGGCTCCAGGAACAGCAGTAGTGGAATAATTCCTCACCTAAAGTACGGCTTGGGGGAGTATGCAAACCTAGAGGTAAATTATGACTTTTCACGGGAAAGAGTGAGGAGGATATAGTGTTTGCACGAGAGGGCGCGCGAGAAGAGATTCATTACCAATACCTCGAGCACCAGGAGCGGGGGAAAAGGTGTCAGAAGGGCGTTGTTTTGTCAAAAACGCGCATTTCGAACGCTATCAGAATCGCGTATTGTCAAGAGGGCACGTTTTTAACGCTATCAAAATAATACATCACAACACATTGTTAAGATGGATGTAAAACTTATTTTATCCGAATTCGCAAGTAAAAGGGTGTGGGGGGAGGGGGGGGAGAGAGAGAGAGAAATGGGGGTTTAAATCAATCAGTGTCAGGAGTGCACACCTTTGAGTTAAAAAGCATTAAATCCCGTCAGATCCGTACATTGTGGAAACAGAGATCTACATATTCCACAGGGCGATGCAAAACCAATTCCACAAGATCAGAATTTGTGTGGTAAAAATATCCTTGGGCATCAGTTAGCTAAAACGTTGGGTCTTTTTTTTTGTTTTTGTTTTGTTGTTTTTTTAGGGGGGTTGTTTGTTTGTTTCTTTTTTTTTCTTTTGAATTTTTAAAAAAATTTGTTTTGTTCGTTTCCTGATGCTTTTTCACGAAAGACTCAGAATGGCGCTAGCATGGAAGGTAAAAAGGTTGTCGTCACTATACACTCCTAGGACATCCAAAGTTAAGATAAAGAAGATTTTCTTTCAAAATCGTGGACGTTCAGAATCATTAAGTCTTTTTTTTG
>NW_004798166.1:284970-286477 GCF_000002075.1 Aplysia californica
GAGAGAGAGAGAGAGAGACCCCAAAAAAGAAAAGAAAGCTTTGATTTCCTGCCCTTTATTCCAATTTCTTAGTGCAACAAAAAAAAGTGCGAAATCCCCAAGGGAAGCAGGGATTTTTTTTTTAACTTTAAGAAAAAAGAAAGAAAAAAGGGTGACAAAATGTTAAAGAAGCGTGATGGGAAAGACTGAAAGATAATTAAACTTTATGAATCTATGTCCACCAACCTCCCTTTTTTCTGGTTGGGTTAGTTTTTGTCAGAAGTTATTGGCTTTGGGTTGGGGTTTGTTTGTTTTGTTTTTTTACTTTTCTTCTTTAGTGTGTTTGGGGATGAGTTTGTTGTTGTTGTCGTTGTCGTTGTTGTTTTCTTTGACTGATTGTTCTTTCTACCTTTTTTTAGTTTTCCTTGTGTTCTTTGTATTTCCGTAAGCACTTCATCCTCTAATTTTGATATCAATATCAGGACATTTTTTATGTTGTTTGTTTGGAATTGTTTGTTTGTTGGGGGTTTTTTTTCAAGTTCTGCACCAAATGGCAGCCATTTTAGAAATGATGTCGTCACTAAAAGCTGAAAAGAGTTATGATTGAGAGGGAGAGTAGAGTTCAAAGACTCAGACTGAGTTTTAAGAAAAGAGACGAAAAATATCACTGCACAATCATACTGACAATCACGTAACGTGGGGCGGGAGAAAAATAAAGATAAAAGCCGATCATGTGTTTTTGTCTTTTTATGTTTGTGAATTGTTTTTATTTTTGTAGGGTCACCGCTGGTAGCTCCTACGTCTATACTTTTCCTCTGTTTTTTTCTGCCTGTTTTTGTTGTTGATTTTTGTTTTTAAAGTGTTTTACGGCGCTCGAAACTGTATGAGGTCATATGATCGCGAGGGACACATTAAACATTTTCAGCTGGTAAGAAATTTTGAATTTTGCCCGGATGGCGGCCGAAGCCTACACTTATCGCTTTTAGACCATCAGGGGATCTTTGACGTGCGCGACTTGCACACGGGCCCCTTCGAGATTTTTCGCCCTTGTCCGAGAAGACTAGGTGTAGATCTCACCTACCACAAGATCAGGGGTGCGGCTGAAAGACAGTACTAAGAAGGAGCCAGGGAGTAGCAGTAGAAAGGCTGTAGAAAGAGTCAGAAGCCGAGAGGAGAAGGAGGTGAAGGGATGGGGGGCATAAAGTGGAGGCGAAAGCAGACGACAGAACATTGCGAGTTAAGAGGAAAGGAGGTGAAGGAGACAATTTTAGAGAAGAAGAAATTTCGTCGCTATCCGGATTCGAACCCGGGACCTATTGAATGAGAGGCGAACACCTTAGCCTCTAGGCCACGAGAACCCCCTGCCTGTCTTAATTATTCCAAGCACTAACAATGACCATTATTGTGTCGATGTGCTTCTCTTTATTCAAACAAACAAACAAACAACTATTTTTTAAAATCAGTTAATCAATATTCTGGTTTCTATATGTTTATGTATTTGGTGTATTGTATTAAACGAAATAGTTAT
>NW_004798167.1:0-1206 GCF_000002075.1 Aplysia californica
CTCCCGAAAATTGACGAGCGTCTGATTCTATCGCATTGCCACACAAATGATTTTCCATTTTTATCCCGATGTTTTTATCATTCTGAACATGCGCTGCGGGACAATGTTATCTATATCGGGAACATCCATGAATGTTTAAATATACACAGCAGGTGCACTCAGTGTAAAAACGGCAGTGGTTGTTGAATTTTTCTTTAAGCTTTAAAGGGAATGTCGCATGTTTGAACAGCTTTGGCTCAGTTATGTTGAGAAATATACTCTGGGAACGTTCGGATAGAGTGCACGAGAAGTGTGGCAATGTGATCTAAAAGTTGGAAAAGTGCCCTCCTGTTAATCGCAATTCTGTCTTCTTCAAAATAGTTTGAAAAAGAAAAGAATTGCATGTGTTCCCCAGCAGTAAGTTCTGTAAATATCCAGGTTGACAGTCCTAACCTTCACTTGGCTACATCATAATACTGATAAATCGGACCGAGGTTGATGATTGGCCCATTAATTCAAATGTTTAAAAATGAATAAACAGCAATTTAAAAAACAATCACCTCTCTATGTGATATTACTTCGAGAGTAAGAAAAACATGGCTACAGATATTGTGCCTTTGACAATACTCAATATTTGACAAAAATTAATTCATGAAAAGTGATTTCTCAGGTTATCTGTTTTGGACAGCGTTATTAATTCTATTGTATGGATTATTTTAAGTATGGCCTTATCGGTATAGTCTATGACTTAAATCTGTCCAATCAAAATCATTAATCCATTTCTTTTTATTACAAAAGTGCTAAATTTGTCCATCTTTTACAAATACATGTACAACAAAAGTATAAAAGGATTTTGAAAGAGAAACCAAATGATTTTAAGCTAACCAAAGAGAAGAGTTTTATTCGTCCATGAGGAAAAGAAATTTGCTCTCTATTAACTCTCTCTCCCTCTCCCCCCCCCTCTCTCTCTCTCTCTCTCTCTCTCTCTTTCTCTCTCTCTCTCTATCTCTTCCTTCCTTCCTCAATCTCTCGTTCCTTCCCTCCCTCCTACTCCCCTTGAGATCTCTCCCTCCATCCCCCCTCCCTGCCTCCTTCCCTACCTCACTCCGTCCCTCTCTCCCTTCCTGCCCTCCCCCGACCCACCCTCCCTCCCTACATCTATTCAATGTATGTTTATGTGTAGGAATGTAAGTGTGTGTGCGTGTGAGTATGTGTGTGTGTGTGTAT
>NW_004798167.1:1840-6647 GCF_000002075.1 Aplysia californica
CTCTCTCTCTCTCTCTCTCTCTCTCTCTCTCTCTCTCTCTCTCCTTCCCCCCTTCTCTCGTGTCAATGTCAACTGATGTTGTTTCAAGGCCTTGGTGAGTAACTGGCGCTTTAGTATCACGGTATCTCCCACGCCTCCGACGTCAGATCAAGTTGTCCGAAAATGCCCCAAGGAACGTCAGGGAAGATCCAGAGGTTCGAGTTATCATCGCTATCTTTTTCTGCTAAGAACACATTTGTGAGGCAACATGGTGGAATCAGGCTCTCGTCAAAATAATTGTAATCGAAAGAAACCCAGCAGTTTTCTCCCAGCATAGCAATTTTTATCAAATTTTGGTTTTTTGGCTCAACACCTTTTATGTCCATTTACAAACACATTTCTTGGAGGATTTCACCGGAAACGTTGATTAAAGGCACACAAATATAAATTTACAGTTCCATGGACTCTCCAGCTTTGGAATTTACCTAGCTTTGGCGGCCATTTTTTCGCTAATTTTACCTCTTAAATCAGGTGACCTCCTTCAATCCAAATTATCTCCACTTCTATTGAAGATGGATGGGTAATGTTTTCATTGAAAACAAGACAAATGAACAAGCTTTAAGATGGTACCAATAACCCAATACGCCCAAAAATTGACGAGAGCCTGATTCCACCACGCTGCCTCACATTTACCTTCGTAATCTGTTCCCTAGAGTCAAACGATACAGCATTATTGCATTCACGAACTTTTGCAATGCGAGATAGCCCTTAACAAAGCGAAAACGAAAAAAAACCCCACTAAAAAAACAAACAAAGCAAAAGCGTGCTACTGGTAAGTCTAAACCTCTCACAGACATCGAACAGCTCGCAGTATTACCGGCTTGCGTGTTTTGTTCCTTCAGAACTCTTCTGACATGAGCCTCAATGAATAATGGAGAAAGGTAAGGATACACAAACCCTCATCCCGAAAAAACAAATGCATTATTCAATAGACAAAACAAATAAACTGCAGAGAGGCGCAGAAAGGCTGATGCTTCTCTGAAAGAACGAAGCTCTCTCGGGACGTCAAAACATTTCCTCCCTAGTGTTTAAAAACCTTGATTGCATATCGCTGAACATGTTCTGACAAGCTATTTGGAACGCACGCGCTCGCACACACTCACTCACACTCGCAAATACACACACACACACACACACACACACACACACACACACACACACACACACACACACACACACACACACACACAGGTAACCGTTCTATCTAACATCGTGAAACAATCAACACACTTCGTGTCTTTCTCACTCACAACGAAGCTAAGAGTCGAGGGGGAAATAAAGCAAGCTAACAAAAAACTTGCAAGAAAACGATTTTAGGTAAGAAAAGCACGAGCGAGAAGGAAAAGAAAAGAACAAAGCGAGTATCTAATTACCCTGTTTTCCGCCTTCACACCAACAGCTCCGCATTCTCCAAGCTGTGCTGCATCTATTTGTTTATCTCAAAATCACATCCATGAAGAAACAACAGGCGTGTGCACTGACTTGCAGTTGCTGAATCACAATATCCCACTTTCATGAGCAAACTACAAAGTACTAATAACCTTTCAGTTCTTCCTTTCCGTTCTGCACACTTGTTTCTTTTCTTTTTAAATAATATATTTTTAAAAAAGTTTCCAATTCCTCGAAATGTGAAATTATCTAAACAAATTTAATGAGTAAGGGAGTTATTTTCTAAAACATGATTTATTTGGGTTTAAAAAAAGATGAGATGACGATTAATGATTTCAAAATCGCACTGACAAAGAAAAATCTGGCTTTTAACGAAAGTGAAGTAAGATTGAGTAATGCTGTTGTCTCACTGTACTGACTATACAAAAGAACAGAGATATGTATCAATTACATACGGTTTGTGATTTTGAAATCCGAAAAGCTTTATAAGATAGAAAGACAAATTAATCTTATTCTAAAAAGAACGAAAACAAAAAACAACAACCCGAAATCCTCCCAAAAGCACCGGTTCAAATAAAATATTGCATCTTCAGTTTTCACTAGCGGTAAGAAAGCTTTCGATGACTACCTCCAAGTCTTTCTCTTCTATTTTCGGAAGACATTGTTATGAATACTTATCATAATACATATCTTCTTGCGTTGTAAATGTTAACAGTATTTCCCCAATATTTCCAAACGAGACGTGATCTACGGGAGACATGTTCAACCACTGTATCGAGGTTCACATTTGCGCCCACCATGGGTTCGCCCACAGGTGTTCCACCGGTGGTTTCGACGGGTGGGAGAGAAGGTGCAAACAATGGAATCTACTGGCGTTCTTTTTATTATGATAACATCTCTTTGAAAAGCCGATGATGTGCCTCAACAATTTCATCACCTTATTCAGTGTGCCGTGAAAGGGAAAAGGGACGAAAAAAAGCTGATCTGTCCCGAGATAGGTCAACTGTGAATAATGCATATTATTATTATTATTATTATTATTATTATTATTATTATTATTATTATTATCATTATTATTATTTTTATAAAGATAACATTATGAGCGAATGCATACACCGCCCAGGAATAAACCATGCATAATATTCAGTACGGATTTGTGAACTGTGGTAGATAATTTAAGTCACGTGATGTCACGTACGGAATTAATGTAAACGTTTTTTAAAACAAAATTCTATGACAGGCATAGATCTATGTTACTACGATGCTATTGATTTATAATGATAGTATCAATGAAGACCGAAGATAATGATAATACATCAACAACAAAGACAATAATAATAATAATAATGACGATAATGATAGTAATAATAACAATAAATAATAATAATAATAATAATAATAATAATAATAATAATAATAATAATAATAATAATAATAATAATAATAATGGCTGGGTGATGGGCTTAATCAGTAACCAGTTTAAAAAAATATTTTTTAACGCCTCACGATACTCTTGTTATTACCGATGCTTTCATTACACTAATTACTAATGCAATCATCGTCTTTCTAGATCTAGTAACATCTCTGATCTTCGGCACTTATACCATGATGTATTTGTTTTGCAAATACTTTAAAACTTTAACTAGATCTATAACTAAACTATCGGTCATCATCATGAATTATTGAGCTCATACTTTTTATTGTCACCAGTATCATAAATAGTATTACACTAATGATCTTTATCTTTTATCATTATCATTACCAGCATCGTCGTCTTCATTACCACTAAGATTGCTATTATTCTTAGTCTTATTTTTTTCATCTCTGCTACTAGATCTATTGCTATTGTTACATTGTTATCATCTTTATCATCATTATTATTATCCTATTTTAACTTTTTTTCATTGTAAACGTCAACAATACTAATATGAGCGATTTTAGCTGAAGTATTAACATGTTCTTATACAATTTATCATAAAGACAATAATGATGCGTACGAAAAAACGTTGTAAAATTATGATCATTGTTATGATAACAATGAATGATGGTAAAACATTTTTACAAAAAAAAGTAAGTAAATAAATAAAGAGGCCCTAGATAAGTAAATAAATATATAAATAATAACAAAACAATAACAAAAATAATAATAATAATAATATATAATGATGATAATAATAATGACAATAATGAAAGCAGCAAGCTACTGACTAGCTCTAGATTCTAGTTATTCAATGAATTCGCCACGTTCAACTCGTTTACCGACCGTATTCAGAAAATAGAAAAAAGAATCTCAGATGCGCGGTACAAGCAACAGTTTCTTTCCCCATTTTTAACGGCGTGCAAAGTGACTTCTGGCATCATCATCATTCACGATAGCGACTAACAGCGTAGATACCTGAATCAATGACTCGGTATGCTCAGTAAGGTGAAGAAGCACAGTCGACCTTTTAAATACTACGGTATCCAAGTTTAGTTTACTTGCTTTTCAAAAACTGAAAGTAGAAAACACGTAACGGCAAGAAGGACCCTCCCAAAAAAGCGCGCTTTAACACAAATATATGTAAGAATTAACTTAGCAGTCTGAATTATACCTATCCCCGTCTGTCTTTCTCTTTTTATTTAATACTTGTAACTCGAATAATAATTTATATGTAAGAAATAGTAACAACGATAAGAATAGCAGTATGTGTTTTATGAAAGTGCACACTTGTCTCACGTCATTCATTCAAATCGATTGAAATCAGTGAAAACGAACAAAACGATGAAGGATAACAATAACAGCATAACAAAAGTCCACCTTTGTCTCACTCCATTCAACAAAATTGCCGCGCGCACAACCTACACTGCGTAAGCCTTTATCTCGCTGATCACAACAACGGGGGAAACAAGTAGCCTAGTCCTGCGAGTGAACACAAAACCCACCAGACAGCCAGTCAGCCAGCACAATCCAACCAACCGTTTGTGTGTGTGTGTGCGTGTGTGTGGTGGTGAAGATTGTCAGAGGATGATGACAACGACGACGACGACGATGATGATGATGATAATACAAATCCAGGCGTCCGTCCGTCCGTCCCTTCCGTGCGTGCGTCCGTTTCGAGTTCGTATTGCGTGCGTTTGGGACTTGCGTTCAGTTTGGTACGGCGGAGGGAAGCAATATAGCCCCTTCTTCGAGACAAACTCCCTCTTCCTCCTTCTCCCTTTTCCCCCCTCACTACTTCTCTCCTCAGGCTCACGAGTGTGTGGGGAGTTGAGATCGCCGTCGCGTTGTCGGCGGCACGAGGGTGTTCGAAGACAGGTAAGAAGTCGCGAAGAGAGAGGCGGGTCTTGTGTGGCTCTCTCAAGGGTCGCCACCTCCCCGCGTTCTTCTCTTCGTCCCTCC
>NW_004798167.1:9212-11585 GCF_000002075.1 Aplysia californica
GGGGGGACTGCGTGGTAGAAGAAAAAAAGTGAGTCGGGAAGGAAAGGAAGAAAAACTGAAAGAACTTCAGACATAAGGGCAACTCCAAGTCCATACGACACGCTTTGATCATCCTTTAATACAGATAAACGCAGCAGAAATCAAATACAACTGATGCAGTGTGGTAACACCTGTATCGTTGTTAAGATTTTAAAAATGTATAAATTCTATTTGTCAATCTACCCCAGCACTATCTGTCCTATCACTAGTTTTCCTCTCTTTTTTTTAGACCACGCTTGAGAAGAATTTCTTAGAACATTTCCCCCAGGGCATTTGATTAATTCAAATCTGAAGATGCGAAAATAAGATTAATTTTTGTTTTGATTAATATAGAGACTTAATGTTTCTTGAGACGTGAATCTCGCATTGATGTCAAGATAGTTTTGCTTTTTGACTTTCATACACATAAATTAGCTATTTTTTAAAGCCAGATTTTACTCTGTTTTTTATTTTGTTTTGTTTTATATCTATCGTTTACAATTTAATTTCTCTTTTGGAAAGGATTTTTATTTAAAACATGATAGGGGTAGTGCGAAAGGTGCTTGTATTTTTTATTCATGTTTTAAAAGAAAGTAGGGGAGTGGGGAACGAGATGTATCTTACAAAAAACGACTAATTGGCCATAGAAAGGAGAAATGCTCCAGGACAAAGTTAAGTTAAATGTAAAAAAAAAAAAGATTGTTCAATAGCCTGTATTCAGAACCTGAAATTGTGATTATAGAATATAAAATAACATAATAATGTACTGGCTGGTTATGAGATACCAAACGCAGAATACACCCGTATTTATAACGATCGTCTCGCAGACTGATAAATGGGAATAGCTGGCGGGCATCATTTGCACATTACTTGTATCATGCTGGACAACAGAGCGGACAGCCCTGGTTCGAATCTCCAACGAGGTGTTCTGAACATAATATGTTTTGCGTGAGTTTTTAAGGTCCTGTCGGAGAGGGATTTAAAATTCGGAAGTCCTGCCTCTTAAAAAACACTATAGACCCTAGTGTTGAAAGAGGTATTGAACCAATGTAATGGGGAATGACCGATTGGTAGCTGACACGCATTTGGGTTTGTGTGTTTGGGTGTTTATGTTATTTCTAAGACAATAGTTTTATACTAATTGCTACTTTAAACCGGCGTCTCTGGTGGACACTTTGCCGTAGCAAGCAGAAGTCCTGAGTTTGATTTCCGGGTAGGAACTTTTTTTTGGGTCGAGTATCTCCATTTTTCCTCTGAGATGCCGTATCCCTCTCAGCCCGGGAAAGCCTTACTTAACAGTTAAGTTCGAAGCAGCCCGCCTCCTAAATGAAATAAATTTGATAGTGTCGATAGCGGGGAAAACTTTTTGAAATTACAAACCTAAGATGTCATTGGTCTGTGAGCTGTCGTTAGCGGTTATGAATTTCCCCATGTATTGCAGTTTTTCTGGTTCTATCCCCATTAGACCTAGATATCTGGAGCCAGCGCTGAACTTCATAAAGTTATCAATGTTTTCTCGTACTTTGTAATATGGGTAATTTCGTTTGAGAATCTTTGTGCGCTCGTGATCGTGCGCGCATTTGTGTATGTCGTCTTAGCCGTGAACAGGGCATTTACTTTAAAATATAAACGGTATGAATACTATAAGTGAGCGTCGCCGCGCCGCGCACTAAGCAAACTTATTGAGAAATGGCCACCAAACTTATTTCTGAAGCATTACGAGAGTCCTTGGACACTCCAAATATACATTTTGTGTGCCTGTGATCAACGTTTTTAAAGTACAATCCACACAAAAATGTGTCTATAAATGGGCATTACGGACGTTGAGCCGAAAAAAAACTGACCAGAAACCAGAATGTTACCATTTTCTTTGATTTCATTATTTTGAAGAACGCCTGATTTCGCCTTGATGTTCAAAATTCAAAGACTAAGATAAAAGACAGAGATGGACACTTTTGAGCAAAACGCAGGCCATCCTATATTTTGCAAAAGTTGTTTTAATATTCATATAGGAATCATGAACGGGGCATTCCCTGTTTCCTATTGACATTATAAAAATAATGTAGTGAGGGTAATCACGATTTTTGTCACGGAGCAGGGAGTGGCTCAATGATGATTTTCGTCACCAAAAGGGGAACGTTAGCATACTGTGGGATGGCCTGTTTGTTGTGCTTAAAATGTTCCTGTACTGATAGTCAATCGCTCTGTGAATTTATTTTGTGGTTATTCAGTATTTGGAGAACATCTCTGTGGCAAAAATATCTACTTTTCAATGCTATGTACTTATGTATGTTTGTTTTGTTTTAGTAAAGATAACCACATCGACATGATAACGGTCCTTTAGTGCAAAGGGGG
>NW_004798167.1:12823-14842 GCF_000002075.1 Aplysia californica
TCTCTCTCTCTCTCTCTCTCTCCTCTCTCTCTATCTGTGTGTCTGTCTCCCCCCCCCCCATCTCTCTTTCTCTCTTTCTCTCTCTTTCTCTCTCTTTCTCTCTCTTTCTCTCTCTTTCTCTCTCCCCCTCTCTCGTGACTGGACTCAAGCGTCCCCAGCCCCATTTTCCGGGAGCTTTCCTTTAAAAATTGTTCTGTGGCAGACTGGCATGTTTCTTTAATCTAGTCACTCAATTTTGTAATTGAAGTATTGCACTCTCCTTACCTTATATTAAAACTGTAATAATATATACTAATTCTTTCTACCAAAGCCATTTAAATGAAAAGGGAAAACGAAGCAATCTAAATAGCAGCAGCGTTCAATAGCCTATATAGGTTTCTATGTGATTGTGCGCCTGATAATAATAATATGGTCCCTGGGTGGTTTATTTTTTGTTTTGTTTTTTAAATGAAAACGAATGCTAAAGAAATAGTAACGACTGTGACGACGGGCTGAAATACAAAAATATAAAAGAGATATGATTAAAACGAAAAGGAATTAAAGATAGAAAAAGAAAAGGAGACCCTTAAAATGATCATAGTCCAAGTTCCAAACCATTCTTGTCTCGGTGCTGTTTTAGCATAATTCTCGAATATGTGAATTTATATAAAATTATTTACATTAAAAAGTCATAGTCAGATCTAGTATTTAATACCACTTTGTTTAAATACTGAAGGCTCTGCCAATACATACATGTAATTTTCATAATGTTGGAACACAATTTACGGTTTCTATCTTTTTAAAAAATGAGTTTCAAAACAGAACAAACATGTTAAAAGGGGTTTTTGTGATCGAGAGGTTAAGCTGTTCGCCTCTCATTCGATAGGTCTTGGGTTCGAATCCGGAAAGCGACAAAAAATTTTCTTCTCTACAATATTATCCTTTCACATCCTTTCCTGCTCTATAACTATGTTCTGTCGTCTGCCTTCGTCTCCTTTTTCTCCCCCAACCCCTTCACCTCCTTTGCCCCCTACTCTGCCCCTGACTCTTTCTGCAGCCTTTCTACTGCTACTCCTTGTCTCCTTCTAACTGTTATCTTTCAGCCATACCACTGATCTTATGGTAGAAAAGATCTACACCTAGTCTTATCGGATAAGATCGAAAAAAGGAGGTCCTGTGTGCAAGTTGCGGCTATTAAAGATCATTTGGTGGCCCAATTCTATTGGAGTAGGCTTCGGCCGCCACCCGAGCAAAATTCCAAATTTCCTTCCAACTGAAAATGTCTAATGTGTCCCGTGCGCTCACATGACCTAATGCGCAGTTGTGAGCGCCGTAAAACACTTATAAAAAAACAAAGAAAAAAACAAAAACCAACAACAGTAAAAAACAAAACAAAAAACAACCTTGTCAAAGTAAAAGTGAAAGCAAAAACTGCGTACTCCAACGGGAAAAAAAAAAGTAAGTGGAGCTGCCGGGTATCGATCCCGGTACCTCTCACATGCTAAGCGAGCGCTCTACCACTTGAGCTACAGCCCCTGATATGATGTAGTGGTTAGTAGATATGACACTTCTTGTGACCAGAAGGCGGATTACAAAGTGGATGAATTAAAGAAAGAAAAATATTTCAAGCTGGAAAATAGTAAAATAGTATTAGACAAGAAAAATAATATGAAATAACGAAAGAGAAGACGACCTTTAAGATTTCTTGTTCAGTAAATCGTATTACGCTTTATTGTGTACAATTCTAAAAGAATACAAAGAAGAGTTGAAGAAGTATACAAATGCTACCTATATCTCCATCACCGAAATAAAACATTAGAAAGAAATGATTGGAAATAAAAAAAAATATAGATCTAGAAGCGAAAATAAAAAATGGTACAGCGTTGGAGCTGCCGGGTATCGATCCCGGTACCTCTCACATGCTAAGCGAGCGCTCCACCACTTGAGCTAGCAGTCGAATCCGCTTTAACCAAATTCCGAGGAACCTCTACATTTTCTTGGGTTAAATGAGGTTGCCCAAATAGAAGAAACTTTAAATAT
>NW_004798167.1:15929-17359 GCF_000002075.1 Aplysia californica
TTCGGATCCATCTCCCTCCCCCCCCCACACACACACACATACACATACACACACACACACATAAACACACACACGCACACTCGCACACATGCACAAACCACATTTCAACTCCTTTTTTACTTTAATTAACAGTTTTGCGTAGAGGTTACCGCTGTTCTTCATTCGTCATTCGTCATTGTAGGTGACACAACAAATTAAAGAAACGAGGAAAGAACTTTGCCTCCGAGGCAAAGAACAAAAAACTGTGGGACAATACAAATAACATATAACTTTTTCCTGCCTGTAGTAATTTTCTTTTTAAATTTATTGTCGAAGAGAATCAGGGTAAGATTTACAACATAACAGAACATAGTTCAGAAAAGTAAAACTATAATGTTTTTAAATTTCGTGCAAATTAAAAAAAATAAATTTTAAAATAAAAAAAGAAAGGCAATAATTTATCAGTGGAGCTGCCGGGTATCGATCCCGGTACCTCTCACATGCTAAGCGAGCGCTCTACCACTTGAGCTACAGCCCCTGATATGAGATAATGGTGAGTAGATAACGATTCTTGTAAGGAAAGCTCACAATAAATACATGTAACTGAAAAGAATGGGTATGAAGAAGTATTAGGTTACATTCCCGTAATTAAAAGATGGCATTAATATATTTGGACATATGAGCGGAAATTATGGAGATTTTACTTACTCCGTGTCCTCACCAGAGTGGTTCTTTTAGACTCTCCACTTCAGATTCAACGCTGTTGGTAACAGTAGCGAAAGAAATTAATACAGAAATTTGCTCAAAATGCTGGCAAGGAGGAGAAAACGGACAAAGAGTGTTGAAGAGAAGCAGATTAAACTTGTTTTTGTTTAACTCCTTCACTGCCAGCCCCAACGCTGTCTTGAACGATTTCTGAGGGTTACAGAGAAAGGCTGGCGCTGAGAGTGTTAAATGTAATAAAATAGAAACATTTAGTTTAGAAACTAAAATGTCCCTGAATTTTCCTTGCAGCTAAAAGAAAAAAAAATAAGTGGAGCTGCCGGGTATCGATCCCGGTACCTCTCACATGCTAAGCGAGCGCTCTACCACTTGAGCTACAGCCCCTGATATAAGGTTATGGTGACTTGATAACGTTTCATGGGAGCAGAAGGTTGATGACAATGTAAAAGAATAAAAAAACAACACTTTTGCACGCTGAAAAATAGTACTTAAAAAAAAAAAAGAAGAAACAAACAAACAACCAAAACAAGCAAAGCAAGACAAAAAATTAAAATGAATAAAAATAAAGGAAGAGAAGACAATCTTTAAAATTTCGTGTCGACAATAAATTAAAGTATGTTTTAATGGTTATTGAGTACAATTCTTTAAAAAATATAATCAACAAATAAATACATGTAACTGGAAAGAAGGGATATGAAGAAGTATTAGGTTACATTTCCATGATTAAA